>NW_021832263.1:80000-82500 GCF_006345805.1 Octopus sinensis | reverse complement strand
TATCGAACACTTTCCTAAATCTCCTCATAACTTTCTCATTTCTCCTTTCATTATTTTATCGTCTTGCAGCACTCCGAGATATTTCTAACCTACATTATTCTACAACGATCTAATGATATGGTTGTGGTAGTTTTATGCTATCAGAGTTTACCTTCCGGTCTCTTCATAATTAGCTCGGCGCATTTGTTTACCGCACACTGTATTCCAATATCTCTATTGAATACTCCCACTCTTTGTCTGTCTCAGTTTTTATGTAAAGCTTAAGGTCATCCATGTAAAGTAGGGGATTTATTCTTATCTTGGATTTGGCAGACCTGAATCTTCTTAGTATCCTTGTCAGCAGGATTAGCGCAATGAAGAAGATAAATGAAGAGAGTGTGTCTCTCTGGAAAATCCCCTTGCATATTTTCACGTTGTTTAGCGATTCATTTGCATATGTCAAATCTACTCCCATTCTCTCATTGCTTTCCTAGTCCAACAGTTGTTATTTTATAATAGTTTTCTATTGTATCAGGCTACGGCCTCCTTCGCAGCGAGAAAGATATTTTCTGTCTGCGTTTGCTTTAGATTGGTGACTTTGGAACGCTGTTAATAGTTTTCTGGTTTTTCTAAGTTTCTCAATTCACTGATCTTCCAGTTTATTATGTTAAAGCTGTAATTTATGACTGGCATGGCTAGCGTGTTTATCCCTATTGTTTTATTTTTAGCATTAAGTTCAGCGTTTAATATTAGTCTAAGTCTTCTGTAGTACTCTCTCCTAATTTTCTCTTTCATTTCTGTGTTGCACACTTTAACTGTTTCATCTATTCCTAGACATTTGTGTGAGCGATTGTGGTTTAATTCTTTTCTGTGTCTATGTCGGGTACAACGCTTTCACTGCTAATTAGTTTGCGTCTTCTCAGTGTGGCAATGGCACTTTTATCAGGCCCATGCTCATTTCGATGTCCTTGCTGAAACTATGGAAAATTTTTCTCTGTTCCATTGTGCTTTTAGCGTAAACTTTTAAGTCATCCATGTACAGGAGACGGTTTATTGTTTGTCCATAGCATCTATAACCTATGGTGATTTCGCTTAGCAAGTTTGTTAACGCAAAAAAAAAAAAGCAGGGGCTGTAGTGAGTCTCCCTGGAAAATACCTCTTCTTATGGGTATAGTGTAGGTTTTAATGACTTGTGAGTCATTTTTTAATGTTATACTGGTTTTTGCAGTTTGCCATTGCATGTTTAATATATCTTAGTAGTGCTGGGATACCTTCTTTGTGTGGAGAGAATCCAGTATCCATGAGTGTGGAACACTGTCGACTGCTTTCTGGTAATCAACCCAAGTCATGTTTAGGTTGATCTTTCTCCTCTTACAATCCTCTATAATAGCTCGATTTACCAGAGGCTGCTCCTTACAGACACACATCCCTCTCCTGCATCCCTTCTGGTAAAACATTGTCGTTTTCCAGGTGTTTTATAAGACAGTTATAGATGACTGATTTGGGGATTTTGTAGGATGTTGATTAGGGGTGTTATTAGCCTGTAATTTTGTGGGTGTACGGTGCCTTTGTTTTGGGGAATTAGGGTGGTTTGTTTTTCCAGCATCCAGTTTGGAGTTGATTCTGGCTCGCTTATCAATAAATTGAATGCTGCCGCTAAGTGATTATGGCTACTGGTGAGGTGTTTCAAACAGAAGTTGGGGACCTTGTCTATCCCAGGAGTTTTTCAGTTGCTGGTACTTCTCAGTGTGTCCGTGATCTCTTGGGTCAGCGATGGTGGGCCATATCTGCGGTTTTATTTCGTTCTTCCGTTCTTTTCCCCCACTTAGCACTTTTGTTGTGCATTTTTTTTAGTTTGCTCCATATTGCATCCCAGTATGACTGAATTGCTGATGTTGATGGCATGGCATTGATTGATATAGTTTTTTTCTTCTTTTTTTCTTTTGCTTGTTTAACTTTCTGCAAAAACTTTTTCTGTTTATGTTGGATTCTCTGTTTTGTTGGAAGAAGCGTTCCCGTTTTTCACGCCGTTGATGCGGCAAGTTTTTGCTGCTATCCTCTACTTATTTTTTTCTTTTGCCTCCTAAGTATCTTTTTTATTTTATGTTGTATTGCTTTTTATATGGGTCTTTTTAAAATTTTTATTTCCCTAGTTCACAAATTAGTGATAAATCTTGATTTTGTTTTTGAATTTCATTTATTATGATCTGTTTCCATTTTGGGGTTTGAGATTTGGCTTTTTTTCTTTTAGCGGGGTCAGAGAAAGGCAGAAAAACAGGGGTGACAGAGAGTCTCCCTGGAAAATACCCCTTCTTATAATCATAGGGTAGGTTTTAAGGACTTGTGCGTCATTTTTTTAATGTTATACTGGTTTTCCAAGTTGCCATTACTTGCTTAATAAACTTAGTAGCGTTAGGCTACTGACAGAGTGCATTATTATTATTATATATTATTATTATTATTATTATTATTATATTATATTATTATCATTATTATTATATATTATTATTATTATTATTAT
>NW_021832263.1:62500-75000 GCF_006345805.1 Octopus sinensis | reverse complement strand
ACCACACAGCCACTCCTGCGCTTATACATGCGTGAATTTGTGTGTGTGTATGTATCTGTATGTGTGCGTGTGTGTGATAGATATACATATACTCTCTTTGTGTAAGAATACTGGAATTCTTTCTCTATGTCCATTTATTTCACAGAGGCATTGATCATAGCACCAACAAATTAATTGTGGAACACTCTCAGGAGGAAAATGCTTTCTTTGGACGCATTAAGATATTTCTTGTGAAGGTCATGCTTCATTTATATATATGTATCAGCGTGTTTGTATGTATTTGTGTGTGTGTGTTTGTGTGTGTGTGTGCTTGTGTGTGTACGTGTGTGTGTGTGTGCACGAGCGTATGTGCCTATATATATATAAATCTATTATATAAAATCCGTTCTGTCTGTCTGTCTGTCTGTCTGTCTGTGCGTGTGTTTTTCTTCTAGGATCTCGAGCATCCTCCATCCGATTGCGCTCAAATTTGATATGTAGATAGCGACGGTATCAGGGCGTGTCTAAGTCTTGAAAAAATTACAAAAATCGATTCCGGGTGAGAATGCGATCGATAAAGCCGTGGGAACGTGCATTTGGGACGTTCGGTAAGTTGTTTTGAGAAAATTTGGTTTAAATGTTTGACAACTCAGCACCGTCCATTGGACGGGGAGCGTTTTGCTCTTATACATACATACATACATACATACATACATGCATACATACATACATATATATATATAATATATATATATATATATATATATATATATATATATATATATAATATATATATATATATATATATATAAACGCACATTCACACTCACATACATTTCAGTATGTATCAGTACATATACAGTTATGTAAGATGTGACATTTTTATCACACAAAACTTGTAATACTTTTCGAAACTTTTTTATGTCTCCAGTATTTTGTAATTTCGCGATGAGAAGTCACAGATGTAAATCTTTGTTCATAAACCAAAAAAGGAAACATCACTCCATCCAAGAATGAGGAATTTTAAGTTGCCGATTACGAAATCAAGATAGACAACAACGTAATCGAGAGCGACAATACGGAAGTTGAGGATGACGCTGATGAAATCGAGATGACCGTTGACGAGATTGAGGTTGATAATGTCGAATTTGAGGGGGAATCCCAATTTAGTTGTTAACTATGTCTATAAAGTGTGGACCAGTTCTGGAAGTGCAGGTAATGAAGTCTGTTGTCACTCCGTATAATTCGCCACATTCACATGTGGTAACGCCATGTCTGCTGTCAACATTTGCCAACATGTTGGTTAAACTATTTCAGGCGGCGAGCTGGCAGAAACGTTAGCACGCCGGGCGAAATGCTTAGCGGTATTTTGTCTGTCGTTACGTTCTGAGTTCAAATTCCACCGAGGTCGACTTTGCCTTTCATCCTTTCAGGGTCGATAAATTAAGTACCAGTTATATACTGGGGGTCGATGTAATCGACTTAATCCGTTTGTCTACCCTTATTTGTCCCCTCTGTGTTTAGCCCTTTGTGGGTAGTTAAGAAATATATTTCATATGTTCTTTTGACCAACCAAACGTTAATAATCTTTGGAACCTAATTTTCTTATAAACTCATACATCAGGTGTTATATTACATGTATTTCATTGTCTCTTGGTAGTAGTTAACTTCTATCTCGGTTTTACTTCGATAGAATTTCTGCCAGTAAATATGTAATTATTCGACTTAGTGGAGACGCAATGGCCCAGTGGTTAGGGCAGCGGACTCGCGGTCATAGGATCGCGGTTTCGATTCCCAGACCGGCCGTTGTGAGTGTTTATTGAGCGAAAGCACCTAAAGCTCCACGAGGCTCCGGCAGGGATGGTGGTGATCCCTGCTGTACTCTTTCACCACAACTTTCTCTCACTCTTACTTCCTGTTTCTGTTGTACCTGTATTTCAAAGGGCCGGCCTTGTCACTCTCTGTGTCACGCTGAATATCCCCGAGAACTACGTTAAGGGTGCACGTGTCTGTGGAGTGCTCAGCCACTTACACGTTGATTTCACGAGCAGGCTGTTCCGTTGATCGGATCAACCGGAACCCTCGTCGTCGTAACCGACGGAGTGCTTCCATCACAATTATTCGACTTTGTATGATACCCATTTCTCTTTTTGCACATAACTTTACAAACCAAATTTTCCATTGATATGAAAACATGAAAATATCCACATAGTGTTACCAAAACGTTTTTCAATATAAATTATCGAATTTTTATGTAGATGTACATTTTCACAAATACACTCATGTAAATTTTAGAAAATTATGGTCTACGATATTCTATGTTGAGTTTTTATTTAATCTGCATTCATTAACTTCATGCTGTGAAATAACCGCTGCATTATTTTACCAGCAAGAACAGTCACAGTCGAAACCTATTTTCACTGTTTGTATATAATTAAAAGAAATTGATAAGCCATTTTTTAAATTTGTTATATGTTAACCGATCTTTTGAATTTCCTCTATACATTTTACATATGTATTGTTATTTAGGATGAGGTCAACCGTGATCGAGCACTTCTTATTATCAAGGGCATTAAAGGCATAACCAAGATTTTTTTAAAAGAAATAACCTCTTGGATTGTTATGTAAGACAATAGGGTGTACTTCGTGGGATATTTGGTTGCTATTTCTAGTTGGTCATATAAATGTTCCCTCATTAACTTGTATTATATTTGTGTATAAATCAGGCGGTTCGTTTGTAGAATCGTTAGCGGTATTTCGTCTGTCTTTACGTTCTGAGTTTAAATTCCGCTGAGGTCGACTTTCTCTTTCATCCTTTCGGAGTCGATAAAATAAGTACCAGTCAAGTACTGGCATCGTTGTAATCGACTCCCTTTTCTCAAAAACTGCTGGCCTTATGTCAAAATTTGAAACAGTTATATATGTGTATAACTGAATAGAGTAAGTACAGCGTTGAGAGGTACAGAAATGGATAGGGCGGTATGGGTATCGTAATATTTATTTCTTTATTACCCACAAGGGGCTAAACACAGAGGGGACAAACAAGGACAGACAAACGGATTAAGTCGATTATATCGACCCCAGTGCGTAACTGGTACTTTATTTATCGACCCCGAAAGGATGACAGGCAAAGTCAACCTCGGCGGAATTTGAACTCAGAACGCAGCGGCAAACGAAATACTGCTGAGCATTTCGCCCGGCGTGCTAACGTTTCTTATTTCTTTACTACCCACAAGGGGCTAAACACAGAGGGGACAAACAAGGACAGACAAACGGATTAAGTCGATTACATCGACCCCAGTGCGTAATTGTTACTTAATTTATCGACCCCGAAAGGATGAAAGGCAAAGTCGACCTCGGCGGAATTTGAACTCAGAACGTAACGGCAGACGGAATACTGCTGATCATTTCGCCCGACGTGCTAACGTTTCTGCCAGCTCGCCGCCTTATGTGTAAGGTAATATTGTGCAGTGTAGTATAGTGTAGTGTGCATAATATAGCATAGTGAAATTTTGATGTAGAACAACATAGTATAGAAAAGTGTAGCGATGTTGTGTAGCGTCACAAAGTATAGTGCAGCATGTTGTTGCGTAGTGTCGCATGAGGTAATGTGGTTCACTATTACATAGTCTTATACATTCTAATTTGGGCGCAAAGCCAGCAATTTTGAGTGGTGGGAGCAAGTGGATTGAACCCAGTACTTGACTGGTGCTTACGTTATCGACTTCCAAAGAATGGCACGGAATTTTATCGCGATCTCAAAGCGACGAAAATATTTTGACAAATTAAATTTAAATGTTGAAGTGAATCTAACGGTTTTTTCGTGTGTTTCTTAAATGGCTTATAAACACCTTCCACGCTGCAATTGTTTTCGTTCCAGCACACGATCTCAGATCAGGCCACTTGCTATGCAAGTACATCTCCGTAAAGAATTAGGTGTTTTCTTTAATATAACGAAATGTAGTGTAATACAGCTATGTAGTTCAGTGTAGAAATAATGTAGTAATGTGTAACATAGAGTAATGGAGTGTGTGTTAAAATAGTGTGATACGACGTCGTATCGAATATCGTAGCTCAATGTGGTATCCAGAATCTCCTAAGCGGTATTGTAGGCCTTCCGGCAAATGAACGTAGAGGGCCCTGTAATATTTATTTATTAACAGCCAGCCACAACACACATTGATCAGAATTGGGCCCCTGTACCAGCGATGCCCTTTGGTAACAGCCCATGTTGCCCATACCTTAAGACAGCCGTTCTACTGTCGTATCAGAGGACAGTGTAGTAATGTGTATTGCAGTGAAGTATTGTTTACTGTTGTATAACTGTTGTAATGCCATATGAATATAGTATAGTATAGTTTAGTATCATTGTACACAATAGCATGACGAGTGCAGTACAATATAATGATTTCAAGTTTTAACTCAATGCCAGCAAGTTCGGGGGAGGGGTAAGTCGATTACACCGACCTCAGTGTTCGACTGGGAGTTATATTATCGACCGGGAAAAGATGAGAAGGAAAGTTAACCTCGGCGGAATTTGAACTCAGAACGTACAGACTGACAAAATGTCACAAAGCAGTTTGCCCAGCGTGCTAACGGTTCTGCCAGCTCGTCACCTTGATATAGTACGATATAATGCGAAGTATAAGTCGGCGGGCTGGCAGAATCATTAGCACGCCGGGCGAAATGCGTAGCCGTATTTCGTCTGACGTTACGTTCTGAGTTCAAATTCCGCCGAGGTCGACTTTGCCTTTCATCCTTTCCGGGTCGATTAAATTATGTACCAGTTTCGCACTGGGGTCGATATAATCAACTTAATCCGTTTGTCTGTCCTTGTTTGTCCTCTCTGTGTTTAGCCCCTTGTAGGTAGTAAAAGAAATAGGTATTTCGTCTGCCATTACGTTCTGAGTTCAAATTCCGCCGTGGTCGATTTTGCCTTTCATCCTTTCGGGGTCGATAAATTAAGCACCAGTTTCGCACTGGGGTCGATGTAATCGACCTAATCCCTTTGTCTCTCCTTGTTTGTCCCCTCTATGTTTAGCCCCTTGTGAGCAATAAAGAAATAAGAAACGTTAGCACCTCGGGCGAAATGCTTAGCGGTACTTCGTCTGTCTTTACGTTCTGAGTTCAAATTCCACCGAGGTTGACTTTGCTTTCATCCTTTCGGGGTCGATAAATTAAGTACCAGTTGCGTATTGGAGTCGATCTAATCGACTGCCCTCTCACTCCTCCAAAATTTCGGGCCTTGTGCCTAGAGTAGAAAAGAATATAATGCGAAATATTGTGTAGGGTTGTTTAGTATTGTTATATAATGCAATATATTTAATTGTTGTAGTACAATACATTATTGTATATTATTATAGACTAGTCTAGAGTATAATGTAATGTAATGCAGCATTATAGTGGAGTGTAGAATACTGTTATATTTTATAATGTATGAAGAATAAACCCTTGTTCTGTTCATTTAGTAGAAATGTAAATGAAAGTTACAAGCAGAAATGAATGTGAACTGTGACCTGTAGTTGAATATAGATGGTTAAGTTCATGGCAAATGTAGTGGAAGTACTTAATAGTATATAACCTTGCTTGGTTTATTCAATGAATCTCTTTCTAAATATTCCTCCTCGTACCTAAGCAGCTTACTAAACATGGACAGTCACATAGAAATACGTAATATAAACGGAATACAAAAACTAGAATATACATACGTACTGATACACACATAGACATCATCACTACCACCACCACTACCAC
This sequence comes from Octopus sinensis, assembly GCF_006345805.1. Taxonomy (NCBI): domain Eukaryota; kingdom Metazoa; phylum Mollusca; class Cephalopoda; order Octopoda; family Octopodidae; genus Octopus; species Octopus sinensis. The sequence goes on along the minus strand of NW_021832263.1, from coordinate 69,267 downwards.
CACCACCACCACACCACACTCATAGATGCACGCATGAACCTAATCATGCATGTAACGAGAATACTAAACACAGCGCTTAATGGTCGGTCACTGTATTCAGTAAAGTCAGTCAGAATAATTAGAAAACTTCCTACACTGACAATTTGCGAGCCAAAGTGGATTTTACCGTCGTCTGCTTCTTCGAAAATTACAGCCATTCTTTACAGCCATGTAGATTTGACAGAGTGAAGCGATAAGAAGTTATGTTATTGAAAACAAGGCATGTACATAAACGGTAATTCTGTAGAAGGCAGCACGAATTCAATTTACAGACATGACAGATCGACTTTCTTACCATTCATAAACTAATCTAGTGGATTTATTGTTTCATGTCTTTCATAAATCGTGCATGGTTTCTTCTTGATTGTTTCAGAACAATAATATTTTTATTTTCTACTTTCTAGCTTCAAACCACTATTTTCTTATTAAGCCATCTTCCATTTTTCAACCACTTCACGTCTGCTTTTTCCTTCACCGAGAAGCTGAATTCTTTGTTCTGTCATACAAATAAATGTACGATGCTGTTTCACCTGGACAGGAAACTGGCATTTCATTGTAAAAATAAAATGAATTGAAGACACTTTCAATAGGTTGTTAGCATCATTCGGTTGAGATGCGTTACTGAAATCGTACCCATGGTTACACAATCATATTTATACATAATGTGTCAAAAAAAAAAAGAGAAAAGAAAAATAGAAACGGAAAAGACCTTCATTTGTTTATTTGAAATGATGTTGTTTAATTTAATTCCCTGCAGACATCGCTGACACAGTTTGTATGATGATAATGAAGGTGAGTACCAATTTTTTGTTGGTTTTATAATACCTAGGTGACATTTTGTGACACGGAATTTATTTGGTTCGTAGTAAATCGAGGACTGAATGGAAGAAAACATTGGCATTTCATTCAAATTAACTATTCTGACATTTATTGTTAAAAAAAAGTCTATATTTTGCCGAAGGAATGTTCAACTACAGCAAGAAAGACATTAATTTTTAAACACGTTCTACACTTAAAACATGACGTCTTAAATCGGAAATAATTTTAGAACTGTCATGTTGTTATACTAATAAGACTTGCCTATTTAGATTCTATCCGGAACTTAACGGAGACGCCGGTCAATTTTGTTTTTAGATAACAAAACTTGTTGACTTCAAGCTATTTTAAGCTAAGACACGAGAGTTCATGGTAAAATGAAGTCGATCAACATGACTTAGTACTTCCATTTTACGAGCAAGAATTTGTGCTGCTGATGAAGGATTCGTAATAACAGAGGGAAAATAGTATAGTATAGTTGAACAGTTATTTATTAATATTTGAGGGGAAGAATTGCTGGCAAATCAGATGGCAAGAGTTGTATATAACTTTGCCAGACATTCTCAGGTTAATGTGTCGAAACAGCACAGCTCCCATGACTTTCGGAAACATTTTTTCACGCTAAGAGTTGCTGAAGCATGGAACAAACTGCCGGCATCAGTTGTTAGTTGTCGGAGCACTGCATCCTTCAAAACTCCGTGCTGAATCTGTCTGAAATAGAAAATAGGTCAGTATCAGAACATTAATGTCCAAGTCACAAGAGCAAAGTTTGAAGGGAATAGTAGTCGTTTCCTTTGATTTCTGGATAGAAGCAAATAGGAAATAACACTTACTGGTCAGACAAAACTTTAAAGTTTTGTTACGCAGTGTAATTATTAAACTAATGTATATAAAATGTATGTAGGCGCAGGAGTGGCTGTGTGGTAAGTAGCTTGCTAACCAACCACATGGTTCCGGGTTCAGTCCCACTGCGTGACATCTTGGGCAAGTGTCTTCTGCTATAGCCCCGGGCCGACCAATGCCTCGTGAGTGGATTTGGTAGACGGAAACTGAAAGAAGCCCGTCGTATATATGTATATATATGTATGTGTGTGTGTGTGTGTGTGTTTGTGTAGATAATGTAAGTGAGGAGAAGAATTAGGAAAGAAAAGACTGTGTAAAGGACTTTAAGAGATGAAATGCATTGGGAGTGGCCGGAAGGTTAGCTTTATTGGGTGGTGGAGTCGGGAAAGAAGATTAGCAGTTACCAAGTTCATAAGAGTAGAAACCGGTATAATAAAGAGAAAAGAGTAAAAAAGAAGTGGAAGGTTCAGGGGAAACAGTAAAGTGATGGTGTATGTAGAGGGTTGAATGAGTGAATCTGTGAGGAAGCTTTGGGATAAGATCTTGAACGTTTGTATGTCTATAACAGCTTCAACAACGTCCCATACATATGAGCAGTTCTTTACCGTGTGTAGATATAAGTAGGAGCACCATTCTTTTAGATTTAAGCAGTATTCCGATGTGTGTGCATACAATACGAGCACCATTCTATGGATGTGAGCAGCGCTCCGATGTGTGTGCATACAATTGCACCGTTCTATAGATTTGAGTTGCACACCGTTATGTCTTGCTTATTACCTTTGTATGGTATTTATTCCCATGCTGGCCTCTTGATAAGATCGATATTTAAATATCGATATTATCCTTATCTATAAATATTTACACACACACACACACACACACACACACACACACATATATATATATATATATTTACAGAAAAATGTGGCCGTACATCCTCAGCAATAGTTAACCTTAAGAGTGTAGGCACTTGTTCCCTGAACCAGAACGATAAACTGTTCCCAAATTTAATCTCCTTATAACAACAATTGTCGTTTGATACCAGACAAAGGCCATTCCCAATAATCTAACATTCCTCTTACAATTCCAATGAAATCTCAAGATAACGCGAACGCGAAATAAGATTAAGGAATGTCCCAATCTATTCATACTTGCACGTATCATAATTATAACTTTCTAACATAATTCTTCTATTTCTAAATGTGCTTCGAATGTTACACATTACCCTACCAACACACATTTATCCGAGGTCAACGTACCTTTATATAAACTACAAACAATTTAATCTACTTAACAGTCATGAACAGTCTAACACGAACCGAAACTTTGTGTAGACTGCTACCTTTTGATATACGCATCTCACACAGAGCCACACGCACACACGTGCACACATACGTCCCTATGTATGTAGAAAGTACGAATGTATGCATATTGTTAACCTATGTGATCATTGCTGTATTTTCATGAAAATCTATCATTACTCAACACTGGCAGAAGATTCCTTTCGGTTGATGTAAAACTGCAATGTAACAGAAGGAATGCAATATCTCATTTTTCTACATATAGCTGAGTTAAAGATGAATTTTTACCCTTTATTTAAAATCATATAAACATTGACCATAGCTCTAATTAGTGACAGAACACTCTCAGTAAATATATACTTTGTTTAGACGAATAACACTAGCCCATAGGTTGTATTCATTCATCATTTTGTCTTCTGAGTAGCTTTTAAGTTTTATTAACCCAGTACACTAGAGTACTCTATTTCACTGCATCAGTAGTGCAGTTTTCGGCAGTTTGTCTCGCTCCATTTATTTTTACATTTTGTCACTTTATATGAAGTGCACGTGGTTTCCCCTTTATGTAGCTTGGTTTCAAACGAATCTGACTTTAGTCAACACCGGATGAAGAATCACAGTGATGATGAAACATTATGAAGTAGCCGAAGGAAAATTAGTGAGTATTTTTCATTAGATGAAATTGTTTCTGTATATTTAAATTGGATTAGACGTGGTCACATCTTGTATTAATTACAAAGTACTTTTAGTGATTAAAGGCAACATTTGGATGAATGAAGAGATCATTATACGGTATATGCCCTTCTATTTACCATATATGTAAGTTAGGAATAACTTCAATACATTTGGAGTTCAAGAAAATGTTCTTTATAACTTGCTTGTTCCTTCTCGAGCCACGCCTGGCTCATAAGGGCCGGTTTCCCGGTTTCCTTGGCGTATATGTTCCCCACCTGGACGGGACACCGGTCCGCCGCAGGTGAGCTGCAAGATGCAGGAGGAAAGAGTGAGAGAAAGTTGTGGCGAAAGAGTCAGCAGAAGTTCGCCATTACCTTCTGCCGAAGCCGCGTGGAGCTTGGGTCTTTCGCTCATAAAAACATATCGCCTGGTCTGAGATTCAAACCCGCAATCCCTCGACCGCGGGTCCGCTGCTCTAACCACTTGGCCATGTGCCTCCACATTCTTTATAACTTATATCATACAAATTAAATCTGAGATGGTTATCCCTACTTAATAATATTGAGCCAATAAAGTATTTAAGAGATTAGGAGTTTATAGCATTGAATCATGGTAACAAAGTTTAATCTGAATTTAATATCTTGAAGATTTATTTTTGTTTTGAAAAGTAAACCGAAAATAAAAATCTAAATTAAAAGTTTTGGGGATTAAAAAATGTAAAAATATTTTGTTCACCTTGGGATCAGCGACTTTGTTGAGAAATAATTTTTGAAAATAATGATGAAGAGAGCGTTGATATGATAAAGATGATATAAAAAATAACAACAGTAACACATAATTAATTTATTACCTTAATGAATTATTAAATAAGAGTAACATAAATAGAACGAAATTCAATTCGCATTTGAATGTTTTTATGTTGTAAGGTTACGTCGCCTTGTGTTAAACAGAAAAAATAAAACAATAGCAAAGATGTTATTAATAACCTTGTAACACAGGAACAGTATTAACACTAATAATTGCTCTAAGTTGTGAAATAGTGTAAGAAGAGAAAGAAATGAGTAAAGAAGAGAGAAAGGGAACCACAGGGAGTGTTAGAGCAGATTTATAAAGCCATGCTAATGGTGGAATTGCAGTAGATAGGGATGAGATTGGGAATAACTACAAGTTGATTAATTATGTGGAAAATGAAATTATGGTTCAGTTTGGGGATAATCTATAACACGGAAAATAAGAATATGTAAGGAACAGAAATACTAGAGTTTTTAATGTAACGTAAAAGTCCTTCGAGGAATATGAGCTAAATCATATCCTACCGTCTCAGGAGAATAGGACGGAACATTACACAACAAAGTGCGAGATGTCACCACTGAAATAGATAAATTAATTAATTAATTAATGAATAAGAGTAAAAAAAGGCATTGTTGTTACTGGAAGTCTTTGTATCGTACGTCTTCTTGATGAAAGCTGACTTAGAACTAACCCAAAACCATAAGCAATATGAAATAAATAATTCTATTTAAGAAATCGAAATAACACAAACTTAGAAACATTTTCTTTAGTATCTATAAACATATGACCCCAGTAAACTATGAACGACATCCTTTGACCTCTTCAGAAGAGCATCTGCAAGCACTGGTATAAAAAGACGTCTGCTTTTCTATCGAATTCGTGTAAAATAAAACTCGGGCCTCTTAACGGTTGATTATTGAATTCGTATCAAAAGTGCCAATAAACTAATCACTTTTCAATGACTTTATCAATTAACTTTATATGTTGTGTTCTTTCCCCCAACTTCCACCTCCCACTTGTTCTCTTTTTGTATTGATCTGATCAATTTTCTATCCCGCCCTTAACCTCATTTTATTTTATGTCTTCATTTGGAGATCAATTCATTCTAACCAGCTGACACTAATTATATAAGGTGTCAGGCCAACTCTTAGAACTGTAGAATGAAGTAAACGATAGGGAAAAAAATGACATAAATGAAAAGAAATATATTATATATAAATATATTATATATATATAATATATATATATATTATATATATATATATATATATAATATATTATAATATAATATAGTATATATAGAATAATAGTTATATATATATATATCTATATAGATAATATATATATATATATATATATAGTATATATATATATATATATATAATACATATATATATATTATATATATATTAGATATATATATATTATATATACTATAATACTATATATTATATAATAATATATAATCTATATATAATATATATATATATAATATAATATATAATATATATATATATATATATAATAAGAATAATAATAATAATAATAATAATAAAATAATAATAAATAATAAGGCGAGCTGGCAGACACGTTAGCGCGCCGGGCGGAATGCTTAGCGGTATTTCGTCTGCCGTTACGTTCTGAGTTCAAATTCCGCCGAGGTCGACTTTGCCTTTCATCCTTTCGGGGTCGATAAATAAAAGTACCAGTTTCGCACTGGGGTCGATGTAATCGACTTAATCCCTTTGTCTGTCCTTGTTTGTCCTCTCTATGTTTAACCCCTTGTGGGCAATAAAGAAATATATATATATAGCTTGCTGCGCATTTTGTTGGAGATTTAAGTTCCTGGATTTTCCTGAAGAGAAAGCTGCAAAATGGTCTCCTTATTCAATCCGAATTAGGGACTTTGCAGCCTTTGAAACATATGTAGAAAATAATAAAAAGGAATTTTGTAAAATCTTCGTTCAGCTCCATTTCTTCCCTCACTAAATATATAAAACTTCAAATTTCCGCACTAAGGCACGGTTTTGAGACCCCATGGTCGTAACCTCAACCGTGATTTTTCTGTTGTGATTTTTGCTACCCAGGTATCGGTTATAATTTGAATAATCCGTAACAAGATAATTCATTTATCCATTTCAATATATATATATATATATATATATATATATAAGCAAGAATTGAAACAGCGTCACGCATTCGAGTTGCTATAGAGCTTTCACATCTTAAAATCATAATAGGAATAGTAACTCTATCACAAACATCATCAACAGCAAAGGAAACATTCATGTTACCACGATTAAC
>NW_021832263.1:50000-55000 GCF_006345805.1 Octopus sinensis | reverse complement strand
CCTGTTGTACTCTTTCGCTCCAACTTTCTCTGACTCATTCCTCCTGTTTCTTGTCCCCGACTTCCTACGCAACCGCTGAGCCTGGATGCTGCGCATTCATCCATCCGTCGATGCTCTCGGTGTCGGGGGTTGACCTGCTTTCTCTTCTGCAGGTCTTACGAATAGCAAAGGACCACGTTTCGGACTTCTCCCATCTTGCGAGCTCTGGGATGAAGACCGTTCGCTCAACAGCAACAGCATCAACAACAACAACAACAAGCAACAACAACAACAACAGCAACAGCAACAGCAGCAGCAATAAGAACATAAACTCTAGAATACTGGTTACCTGGTTGTTTAAAATGTAAAATATAAAAGGCTATCTTTCGCTTCTTTTTATCTATGACGACATTGCGTGGATGTATGGTTGACATGGAAGTAGGGTTACTTTTTTAAGGACCTCGGGTCACATGATATAAACATATTTGTTACAAGCAAGATTAGGATTTCCGGGAATCGCGAAATTGTACTTCTGGCAGCTTATGAGGTGTATTCTTTGTTTGGTCGGCTCGAGAGGAGCGGAATGTCAATATTGCACCCTCTATATATGCCTGTAGGTCGTGGGCAGGAATGTTATAGCGATGGATTGGAAGAACCATTAGAGCGTCCGAGAAAGTACCTTGTGGTATTTCTTCTGACTGTGTTATGAGTTCAAAATCTACCTTTTTATCCTTCAGAGGCTGTCTACAGTCAGCAGGCTAAGGTGACACTTGTTTACTGGTCATACGTCAAGAACCCAGCAAAGAATTCTTGCAGTTCCAAGCAATGCTCAGTTTTGTAGGTGTTCTACCTTTACATTTGTACCAATCTTTTTGAGCCATTATGATTATTATTATTATTCAGTAGTTTTATTTTTATAGCGTGCTTTCACTTCACTACCGAGCGCAGCTCTGTGAGCCTTGGGTATGTGCTGTGATTTGTTGTGATGCTCTGATGGTTATTGTATGGAAAGTGTTATGCGTAGGATGTGTGCAGTGCCTAGTAGTGCAATTTTCTGTATGTTATATGTGTTTGTAAGTCCTGGTGTTTTTGTTATGTATTTGTCTGAATATTTTTTTATCATGCCTAATGCACCTACTATGATAGGAATTGTTTCTGTTTTCAGATTCCACATTCTAGTTACCTCTATTTCCAGGTCTTTGTATTTTGAGAGTTTCTCCATTTCTTTTAGAGACACGTTGTCATCTGCCGGTATTGATACATCAATTAGAAAGCATTTTTTTTCCTCATGATCTCTGACAACTATATCTGGTCTGTTGGCCTTAATTTCTCTATCTGTGTATCGGCATATCCCAGAGTATGGTTGCTTTCTCGTTTTCTGTGACCTTATTATTATTATTATTAATATTATTATTATTATTATTATTATTATTATTATTATTATTATTATTATTATCATTATTATCATTATTATCATTATTATTATTATTAATATTCTCTTCTTCTTCTTCTTCTTCTTCTTCTCTTCTCTTCTTTTTCTTCTTCTTCTTCTTCTCTTCCTCTCCTCCTCTTCTTCTCCTTCTCCTTCTTCTTCTTCTTCTTCTTCTTCTTTTTCCTTCTTCTTCTTCTTCTCTTCTTCTTCTCTATTATTATTATTATTATTATTAGTAGTAGTAGTAGTAGTAGTAGTAGTAGTAGTAGTAGTAGTAGTAGTAGTAGTAGTTGTAGTAGTAGTAGCAGTGAAGGCGTAAGATTTGTGATAAGTGTGATAATCGAGCGCTTTTTCAATTCTATCTGTCACAGTTCGCATTTGAAACCTTCACCTTTCATATCAGAGGTTGACAGAATCGTTGACTGGATGAAATGAGAGCTTCAATTCCTAATGGTTTGGTTAAAGTTGGCTTTACATTCGACCTCACCTTTGTAAGAAATTTGACTTTGTTTATAAACCAACCAAAGAAATCGTTATTCTCCAAGACACACCCAAAAACTCCATTGTTAAGAATTGTTCCATAATTATGAAGACATTCAATTAAATATCTCATAAAATCTAAAGTATTAAGTTTGCCGTTCTGATTGTCAATTTAAATGTCAGGCAATAGAAACAGTGATGGATAAATGAGAAACTTGAATAGAGCAACGGAAGTATATCTCGGAGAACTACGATTGCCTTTAATAGAATATTTACAAGGGAAAGTCAGACTGTTATTTGCTGCTGAAAATCTTATTGGCTCTCGACCAATTTTATTTTACTTCTTTCCATATGTCTGCGAAGATACTTTAGTTTATTCTTATGTTTTAATCATTAAGTAACCTTTCGCTAATAACACCGATACACCATGTGTTGGCTTGTCGTTATATTACTGCACTGGTTCGTTGGTTTAATGAGAAAACTGCTGCCATTATTAACGATAGTCATCAGAGCAAGTGTCTATATTGTCGTGCTACTTGTTAGAAATAACAGATAAATCACCCCTAAACAACACACTACAAACTTCAAAAAGGAAAGGTCACACTAAACAATGTTGTTCTGGTTATACAACATAATGTGATGCTTACGCCTTTTTCTCGGGTTCTCTAACCAACTTAGCTCGTTCCTTTGAGGTCATCCTATACTTTTTCCTCACACTAGAGGTGCACTCCATCTTTGAACAGAAACACAGATACATTCTTCAATAGGAATCTGGCATTTTAACCTTCTTAAGAAATTCTACGAATCATATTAATACTACAAATACTCTACTTGCCAGACCCCATAATCTATGAGAGCAACTATACATATAGAACCGATAGCAGACTCAACAATCTCTGATATAACAACCATTCATATACAACAAATGATCAACCTCGTAATCTCTGATCTCTCAATGTAGCAAAACATTTATACTATATCGACATAGCTGCATTCTAAAGACAGGCCATTTCCTTTGAGACCACGAAATACTTCATCCTTCAACATTAGTTGATAACCCTCAACCATGTTCAGTGCTCACATTCATAGAGCTGTACTTCTATATATACTCGCAATAAAGTACAGCTATCTGCAGGACGGTCGCCTAGTATATACGATGAAAAGCCACATTTATAGAACGGTGTTACTATATGTACGCACAATGGAATACTGCTCATATCTATAGGATGCTTCTGTTATACTATGTATACGCATTCGAGTACTGCTGAGACCTATGGGACGGTAATAATTATTTAAAACTATAAATAAGGGTATCTGAGAGATACCACCATGCTGAAATAGCAGTCAAAACCCTGACCCTAAAGCCACATTAAGTATTCATATAGCGCCAGGAGAGAAGGCAAGCGAAGAAATAAACTAGCAACTAGTTTATTTTGTCTAGGTGTCTTCTCTCCATTTAAGGTGGCTTTAGGGTCAGGGTTTTGACTGCTATTTCAGCATGGTGGTATCTCTCAGATACCCTAATTTATAGTTTTATATAAGTAAATGCATACAAACGAACAAAATCTAAATACATGTGATCATCCATATAAGTATGTATGTTTACATTGCATCTATCTATCTATCTATCTATCTATCTATCTATCTATCTATCTATCTATCTATCTATCTATCTATCTATCTATCTATCTATCGATATATATAAATGTACATATATATATATATATATATATATATAATATATATATATATATATATATATATATATATATGGAGAGTTTACGAAAAAAAAAACACGAAGGCAGGAGGTGTACGAAACAAACAGATGTATTAGTATAACGCTCAGGAATGGAAAAAGTCTTTTGCGTTTCGAGCCTACGCTCTTCTACAGAAAGGGACACAGAAAAAACAAGGAGAGAAAACTGTGTGTAGTGGCTAACGATCTATATGTATGTATGTATGTATATATATTTCAATTACGGTAGTAGTTGAACAATATTCCTAAGGCCGCAATTTACTCACACCACGCAGCATCTTTCAGAGCTTGTCACTAATTCAGTCCTAAACCAAATGAAAGACCGTTAACATTTTTGAGGAGGACTGGTCTCTAGCTACATTTTGACATGAAAAATTGAGATTTGGTCGAGTAGAAAAAAGTTTACATGAAAATTTGTAGCGACGTTATAGGAGAGTAAGTAACTCCAACTATCAGGTTTAGATCAAAATAACTTTTATTATAAAAGCAAAATATATTTATCGTAGCTTCAATGATAGAAGAAAGCATGAAGAATTTCATAGTCTTGGTCCCATGCAATAAAGATTTGTATCAAAACAGTTGTGCGGTAAAATATCATGAAAAAATATAGGTATGGCAAAAAATAAATATAATTAACTTTTTATTTCAAAAACAAACTGTATTGCAATTAAGCTTAAATGACAGAGCTCAGTTCGAGGAATTTCATGGTATCAATCTCATGCAATGAAGTTTGAAAAGAAAAAAAACTTATAAGTCTTTATTTATATTATTTACATTTGACGGGTATTTGTTCTCATCTTGTTTGTTATTAACACAACGTTTCAGCTGATATACCCTCCAGCCTTCATCAGGTGTCTTGGGGGAAATTTCGAACCTGGGTTCTCATTCCTAAGGTATTTTTCGATGCTGTTGTTGTTGTTATTATTATTATATTATTATTATTATTATTATTATTCAGGTTACTGTCTGGAATCGAACTCGGAATCTTGGGGTTAGTAGCCCGCGCTCTTAACCATTGCGCCATATGCCCATGGGCAATTATGGAGTGAATTTTAGGGTTCCCATATGCTGTTCATATCTTCATTCGGTCTGCTTAGGAGGTTGTTGTGTCCAAGCATATATGCTGCTTCTTTAAGTTTTCGTGTTTTCCTGTGGTGTTCTCTTTCTATTAATTTAACTTCATCCCACAGGCGGAGGTCATTTCCATTTTTCCATACATGATCAGCTATACCCTATTTATCAATATCTCTCCGTGTCACAGCTTTGTGATGTTCCTCTACCCTTATTTTGAGAGGGCGGCATGTTTCGCCTTTGTATAACCTATCACAGCTGCGTGGGATGGAGTACACGCAG
>NW_021832263.1:40000-42500 GCF_006345805.1 Octopus sinensis | reverse complement strand
ATAAAATACCAAACTCATTCCCTATGGATACCGTATTTATTACAATTCGTGGCTTGTACACGTATCTAACTCGCTTTCGCTCGTTAGATACGTTTACAAGCCACTCGTTGTAATAAATACGGTATCCATAGGGAACTCGTTTGGTATTCTCTCTATCCTAACTTTTCCAGACGATCAAGCACAAAAGCAAGTCCATAATTTGCATAGGAGTTGTATACTTCAAAGCAGTTGACCCTAAAGGTTCTGTTTTTTTCATTGACTTAAATTGAAACAGTCTCATTTGTTGAATGGCCGTAGAGTAATTTCATTTTCATTTCCAAACAACCATATCAGGGTTGTATTGATTATTGTGCTTGCATTGATTGGATGTTTCGATGGGAACATTCAACCAATATGTTTTCTTAGTCGATAATTATGAATATCGATAAAGATATGCGACGGGTCTTTTCGTTCAGCAGGTATTTTGTAGCTAGGCGGTGAGCTGGCAGAATCGTTAGCACGCCGGGCGAAATGCTTAGCGGTATTTCGTCTGCGTTACGTTCTGAGTTCAAATTCCGCCGAGGTCGACTTTGCCTTTCATCCTTTCGGGATCGATAAATTAAGTACCAGTTACGCACTGGGGTCGATGTAATCGACTTAATACCTATGTCTGTCCTTGTTTGTCCCCTCTGTGTTTAGCCCCTTGTGAGTAATAAAGAAATAGGTATTTTGTAGCTATCTTTTGTTCTTGGAGTGTAAAACATAATCATCAAAATTCTACGTAATGTAATCTCCAAGTGTTCTAGAGAAGCTATACGTCCTCTCAGTATTTGGCACCATTCTTAAGTCTATATGACAAACATATTCAAAATGATTTAGCAATTTTAGAAATCACGTTGATGTCTTTGGCAATTAAAAAATTCACTGCTGGGCTGTAATATAACTCTCTTTACTCTTTTACTCTTTTACTTGTTTCAGTCATTTGACTGCGGCCATGCTGGAGCACCGCCTTTAATCGAGCAAATCGACCCCAGGACTTATTCTTTGTAAGCCCAGTACTTATTCTATCGGTCTCTTTTGCCGAACCGCTTAGTGACGGGGACGTAAACACACCAGCATCGGTTGTCAAGCAATGCTAGGGGGACAAACACAGACACACAAACATACACACACACACATATATATATATACATACATATATACGATGGGCTTCTTTCAGTTTCCGTCTACCAAATCCACCCACAATGCATTGGTTGGCCCGAGGCTATAATAGAAGACACTTGCCCAAGATGCCACGCAGTGGGACTGAACCCGGAACCATGTGGTTGGTAAGCAAGCTACTTACCACACAGCCACTCCGAGTTCATATATTTTAGTTTGCTGTTGTTTAGCAGATGCTGTCACTGAGATACCATGTGACACTCAAAAGCTGCCTGGAGTAAGCTTAAACTTCTTTCCTTATCTCTCGAGATAAAAGTCTGTAAGTATCACAATTTTCAGTTGATGTTAGCACGCTACGGTTTTAGTGAAAACAGAGTGGATTTCTTCTGAAGTCTAGTCACATACCAATAATGATACTTCAAATTTATGAGCGGGTAATTAGTAGAGGCGTGAGAATGTCTGGTAAATTGCTTTGCAGTAATTGTTCTAATATTCTGCGCTCGAAATATCGTTCACCAGATAACAATGGCACTCTTCTTTTAATTTTGACTCTATATCATCAGGAGGAGTTACCTCAATCCTCTCTATACTATTATTAATAATAGTAACAACAACAACAACAACAACAATGATAATAATAATATTTCATATTTTATTTTTTATTTGTTTCAGCCATTTGATTGCGGCTATGCTGGAGCACCGCCTTGAGGAATTTTAGTCGAACTTATCGACCCTAGTACTTATTTTCTTTTTAAGCCTTGTACTTATTCCCACTAAGTTACAGGGGACGCAAACACCCCAACACCGGTTATCAATTCGTGGTAGTGGACAAACACAAACACAGTCACACACACATAGTTATATTTATATATATGATGGGCTTCTTTCAGTTTTCTTCAACCAAATCAACCACATAAGGCTTTGACCGGCCCGTGATTAAAGTAGAAGAAACTTGCCCAAGTGCCACGCAGTGAGAGTGAACCCGGAACCATGTGGTTGGGAAGCAAACTTCTTACCGTGCACAGGAGAATTGGAGGAGAATTAGGAAGGTGCACGAGACAAAATTAAGTGGAGGGAGCATCATTAAAGACATAAATACATGAGCTATGCCATTATTGAGATACTCTGATTCCTTTCTGAAATGGACAAGAATCAGAGTAAAGGAAGAAATACTGTCGGTAGCCAGAGATATCCAGAAAGTGACTGAAAGAGTAGGAGAATTCAGAGAGAAAAAAAAAAGAACAACAGAATAAGCAAACAGAGAAATAAAGAAATAGAAGTGCATGGCCAATTCCTGCAACGAACCGAGAATGCTTGAAGTAAAGATTGGTGGCTTTGGTTGGCGACCTTAAACTTGAAG
>NW_021832263.1:15000-37500 GCF_006345805.1 Octopus sinensis | reverse complement strand
AACAGACAGGTGTATATTTTGCTGATAGTTGTCCGCCTATACACATCCTAATATACACATACACACTCACATTAACAATTTCATGCACATAACACACATATACATGAACGCATTCAAATACGTATATGCGCACGCATGCACAAATACATTTACATACACACACATGTACACATATGCATTTACGATTGTATACATGCCTACATGCACAGGTACGCTCTGCCAGATGCACATATATAAAAGACACATGCCTGTTCCTTTATTACCCACAAGGGGCTAAACACAGAGAGGACAAACAAGGACATACAAACGGATTAAGTCGATTACATCGACCCCAGTGCGTAACTAGTACTTATTTAATCGACCCCGAAAGGATGAAAGGCAAAGTCGACCTCGGTGGAATTTGAACTCAGAACGTAACGGCAGACGAAATACCTATTTCTTTACTACCCACAAGGGGCTAAACACAGAGGGGACAAACAAGGACATACAAACGGATTAAGTCGATTATATTGACCCCAGTGCGTAACTGGTACTTATTTAATCGACCCCGAAAGGATGAAAGGCAAAGTCGACCTCGGTGGAATTTTAACCCAGAACGTAACGGCAGACGAAATACCTATTTCTTTACTACCCACAAGGGGCTAAACATAGAGGGGACAAACAAGGACATACAAGCGGATTAAGTCGATTATATCGACCCCAGTGCGTAACTGGTACTTATTTAATCGACCCCCTTTGGATGAAAGGCAAAGTCGACCTCGGTGGAATTTGAACTCAGAACGTAACGGCAGACGAAATACCTATTTCTTTACTACCCACAAGCATTTCGCCCCGCGTGCTAACGTTTCTGCCAGCTCGCCGCCTTAAAAGACACATACCTGCTCACACATAGACACATGCGTAAATATCCTTAATATCCACATATTTGTTGTTGTTGGCATCCTTTTTGTCTCGGGAGACAATGGAGTTGCGCATAAAGTAGTCTAGTCCGGCTTTTACGTTTCATGTCCTGATACATTTCCTGCTGTGGCTGTGTAGTCCTATCCTGGACAAACACTCCCTCAGGCAGGTACCGCAAATGTAGCGAAGACTGTTCCTGGCTGGTTGTAATGCCTTAGTTTCTTGTTGACGTCTTTTCTTGTCTTTCCATTTCTCCTCTCTCTCTCTCTGTCACTCCTTTGTATATATCCACATATACGTACATAACTACTCACGAGCATACACACAGCACGTGACCTGACGTCATATAGACATCAGATCACGTGTTTCTCTAGAAGTTAGTTTGCATTTCGCCGCCATCACTGTGTGGTCGTTATTAATGTCATTGCTATTGTATCTGTTGTTGATATTATTGTTGTTGTTGTTGCTATTATTATTACTATTAGCGCTGTTGTTTTTGTTGTTGTTGAAGTAATTACTGATGCTGTTGCCTTAATTACTGTTGCTGGCGATGTTATTGTAATAATAGCTGTTGTTAATTAGATTGTTGTTATTCATTGTAGATGTGACAACATTATTACTTCCATTATTGTTGCTGTTGTTGATGTTCTTGTTCATGGAATTTCTGTTGTTGTGAATGTGGTAGTAATCATTGATGTTAGTTTTGCAATTGTTGTTGGCAGAAACGTTAGCGCGCCGGGCGAAATGCTTAGCGGTATTTCGTCTGCAGTTACGTTCTGGGTTCAAATTCCACCGAGGTCGACTTTGCCTTTCATCCTTTCGGGGGTCGATAAATTAAGTACCAGTTACGCACTGGGGTCGATGTAATCGTCTTAATCCGTTTGTCTGTCTTTGTTTGTCCTCTCTGTGTTTAGCCCCTTTTGGGTAGTAAAGAAATAGGTATTTCATCAGTCTTTACGTTCTGAGTTCAAATTCCGCCGAGGTCGAATTTACCTTTCATCCTTTCGGGGTCGATAAATTAAGTACCAGTTACGCACTGGGGTCGATATAATCGACTTAATCCGTTTGTCTGTCCTTGTTTGTCCCCTCTATGTTTAGCCCCTTTTGGGTTGTAAAGAAATAGGTATTTCGTCTGCCGCTACGTTCTGAGTTCAAATTCCGCCGAGGTCGACTTTGCCTTTCATCCTTTCGGGGGTCGATTAAATAAGTACCAGTTACGCACTGGGGTGGATGTAATTGACTTAATCCGTTTGTCTGTCCTTGTTTGTCCTCTCTGTGTTTAGCCCCTTGTGGGTAGTAAAGAAATAGGTATTTCGTCTGCCGTTACGTTCTGGGTTCAAAATTCCGCCGAGGTCAACTTTGCCTTTCATCCTTTCGGGGTCGATGAATTAAGTACCAGTTACGCACTGGGGTCGATATAATCGACTTAATCCGTTTGTCTGTCCTTGTTTGTCCTCTCTGTGTTTAGCCCCTTGTGGGCAATAAAGAAATAGGTATTGTTGCTGTAATTACCTGCAAATGACGATGTCATATTCTTGTTGTTGTAATTGCTGCTTCTTGTGTTAATATTGTCATTAGACTTGTGCTACTGTTGACGTAATTATTATTATTGTTGCTGTTGTTGTTGTCATCGTCGTCGTCTTCATTGCTGCAGCCATTGACAGTTTCGTCATCTCACTCCCAGTCACCACAACACTCTCTACCTTAGTCCACCGGCACGCACCACTCATGCCCACTCCCCCTCCGAACTCACCACCGGCCACTAATACCAATCCAGGCCACCCAGACTGCTAAACTCGGTGTCTAACAGGTCTACCCGTTAATTAATTCCGTCTGCTCCGTAAGAAGCACTCATACACACATATGTATGTACACGGAACATTCGCAGTTAATCGTAAACACCCCTATGTGCACACACCAACACATATACTATGTACATACACACGGACATGTACGCTCGTACACATACATATTCATACATGCATACACGCTTACATATATACATATATACATACATGCATGCATACATACATACATACATACATACACCATGCCTACATGTAGGACGTAGAGAAGTACATACGTATACATATATATTTCTTTATTACCCACAAGGAGCTAAACACAGAGGGGACAAACAAGGACAGACAAAGGGATTAAGTCGATTACATCGACTCCAGTCCGAAACTGGTGCTTTATTTATCGACCCCGAAAGGATGAAAATTCGCGCTCAAGTTTACTGAGATTATTCAGTGGTCATTCGGACTGCTAGAAATAGCAATCAAATTGCCCTCCATCGGACCCTCCACACTGTCTGCATAATCACAGGCGCTGATTAACGGGCAGTATCATACATCTGCTCAATAAGGACCGACTCCATATTTCTCCATATTTCTTTATTACCCACAAGGAGCTAAACATAGAGGGGCAAACAAGGACAGACAAAGGGATTAAGTCGATTACATCGACTCCAGTCCGAAACTGGTACTTTATTTATCGACCCCGAAAGGATGAAAATACGCGCTCAAGTTTACTGAGATTATTCAGTGGTCATTCGGTCTGCTAGAAATAGCAATCAAATTGCCCTCCATGAGACCCTTCTCACTGTCTGCATAATCACAGGCGCTGATTTAAGGGCAGTATCATACATCTGCTCAATAAGGACCGACCCCAGCGCTAAATCGTGACCACATGCAAATATTTATAGTAAATAATTTATACTAATTTATACTATACAATTACGCACGCAAACTCATAAGCAAATATAGGTGCGTTGATTGACACACATATCCACACGCTTACACGGACATATACTCATAGATATACTGATAGAAATAGGCACACATACACAAGTTTTGCTAACTGAATAACTAACCGACATTGTGCCGTGGTGGTTTTCACTGAAATCTTCGTTTAAGATGCAGCGGCGTGGAGGTCAACTTTAATGCAAGGTTTAGAACGACGCAACAGGTGGGAGACAAAGAGAGTGGAAGCGGGGAGAGGAAATTATATTGAGATGGTAGGAGTGATAGGAAGAGGGGAAAAAGTAGGAAGGAGTAAAACGTTTAGTTGAGAGAGTGAGGAAAGGAGAGAGAGAGAGAGAGAGGGAGAAAAAGATAGTTTGAGAGAGTGGGAGAAAAAAGAGAAGTAGGAGAGAAAGGAGTTAGTCTGAGGAAGTGGGGAGGGAGAAAGATTAAGAGATAGAGGGGGAGTTAAGTTGAAAGAGTGGGATAAGAGAGACATAGGTAAAGAGATAGGTTGAGAGAGAGAGAGAGCGGGGTAGAGAGAGAGATATATAGAAAGAGAGGGGAAATTAGGTTAAAGGGAGTTGGGGGAAAGAGAGGCACAGAACTTTGAAATGCTTCAACTCTTAAGTAGCAGGAATACCTGTCTCGTCTGCCGACAGGAAAATTGTATCGAACTTAACTTTTCTCTCCCTCCTCTCTCTATCTCTCTCCTCCTCCTCCTCCTGCAGCGACACTACCACCACCACCATCATCACCACAAACTTCTCTCTTTTGCAACCAAGTTATATCAGATTTTATTTCCGTTTCCTCTACGCGATGGAAACCTTCCCCGCCGGAGGTGACACCGAGGAGATGATTCCTTCCAAATGGAATCGATTTAGCCAGCTGACCAGCAACTGCAGTAAACCTTTCCAAACGAAATATCATCGACGACCAGATAGATCCGAAAGTTTTCGTCTCCGGCTCAAGTACGCCTTCTTGTGCCCTCCGCACGGTGAACTCGCTCGCTGGCTCTCCTACATCATATCCCTTGCAGCACTGTGGCTCGTCTGTTTGGCTATTTCACCACAACAGGCATTACCTGGTTCTAATGTATTCTCCCTCATTGTGTTATACACTGCTGCAGCACTTGCTGGAAAACTGGTCACCTTCCTTCGATTACCTTCCATGATAGGTAAGTACTACATACATATACTACTTATACATATACGCGCGCGAACACGCATATACATATACATATATATATATACATAGATATGTGTGTGTGTGTATGTATATGTATGTTTATATATGTATGTGTGTGTATATATATATATTTATATTTATGTATATATATAAAACAAAGTGAGATAAGGTTTATGAGTGTAACCCACTACGGGATATCATTTATCCAATATACTGCCAGTAAAGTACCCAGAAAGGCTAATACATAAATGCTAAGAATTGCAATGCAATTAATTCATTTATGTATTATCTGGGCGAAGGTAAAATGTTTTACCTCAAATTCTCTGTTTGATCTGGACGTACCTAGATAATTAGTTAATAAATTATATGAATTGGTATTATCTAGTAGTTGATGATTGAAAGAAATCTATTCCTCCATTATCTATTTTGTATATATATATATATATATATATATATATATATATATATATATATATTAGAAGGTTTGGAGATGATGCACAGGTATTTTATATTAGAAGAAATGAGGTACTTAGAAATTCGATGATTTTATATTTACAGATATTTATTGTATATTACATGTTTTTATGCATCATATAACTTATATCATATATCATATAATAGCGCTTTCTCCCATTCTAGTGGGGTTTATATATAATATATATATATATATATATATATATTATATATATATATATATAATTTTATTATATTTATTAGGGAATAAAAATTCCGGCATCCCAGGGGTTCAAATTATTCTCAATGAGGAAATATATTTTTATTTAGAGATAGTAGTCCCCTTCATCTTATATGTTATTTGTTAAAATTAAAATATAGTTTTTGGTATCGAACTATGATAAAGTTATTTAGAGGCTTGATGATTGGATTTACATATTAAGAAAGGTTCCTGTAAAACACGGCGTGATTAAGGAACCGTAAAAGAACCCCAAGAAACACGTGTTGCTGAGAAATGAGTAGTGAGTATTAAATTAAAGTTATTTTATATGGTGGGATGAAGGGGACTACCACTCTAATAATATATATATATATATTATATTATATATTATAATATATATATATATATATATATATATATTATTACACACACGCCTTTACAATCTGCACCGTCTCTTGCGTCATTTACACGCATAATATTAACAAAGCTTTAGAGTCGAAAGCCGAGTCAAAAGATTGTTGGAAACCATATCGCATCTATGTGTGTGTGGTGTGTGTGTGTGTGTGTGTGTGTGTGTGTGTGCGATGCACTTTGCGTCAATTTAGACGTCGTGCGAGCGTCCAGTAGTTCGATCCATTGAACAACACGATCGGTGAATTCCCGTGACTCGGTATTCCACTCTGTGAACACATTTCTCATGTAGAATCAGAGTTATACATTGTTGTCAGTCCGACAGGTTTCTGTCTACTCACATTCGCTCACAAGGCTCCTGTCGATCGAACTATGGTAAAAGCACTTTACTATAGCAGTGGGATCAAACCCAGGACCTTGTAATTGAGAAGCAAAATTCTAAGTCACTGAGCCAGCCGCTAGCCAGACAGACAGACAGACAAATAGATAGATAGATAGATAGATAGATAGATAGATAGATAGATAGATAGATAGATAGATAGATAGATAGATAGATAGATAGATAGATAGATAACTATGTATGTATGTATGATAGATAGATAGACGTATACATACACATGTATATGACTGAAATTTGCCTTCCAGTCAGAGCAAGACATTTTTAGCGCAACTCGAAAGGAAGGGAGATAATTTCAAGAAGTTGTGAATTAATCAAAATTAATTGACATGTTTATAGAAAGGACAGGACATTCTGATTCTTGTTTACAAATAAGGAACATCAGGAACATTGTATAATTTAGTCTGTGTGCAAATCAATGGGAAAGAACTTTCCTTTGCAACGACGTGGTTCCGGGTTCGACCAAATAGCTTCTGGGTAATTCAATACTTTGTAAGTGGAATATGGTAATCTGGCAACCGCACGGAATCGCATCGTGCATATTGTTTTGCTTAACCAGTCAGGTTTGAATAAGCCGTAAAACGATCATACACTTTACTAAAACGAAGTCTTCCTCTTAACTTGATGTCCAGTGTTACAAGCCCAATAAATTTGGAACAATTTCCAAAAAAAGTTGTCTACTAGTTTACACAGATCCAAATCTTTCCTCCTAAACATTCTCGTATTGTTATGGCTCCTTATATTCTCTACCACTTGATTCGATAAAAATTAATTATCGTTCTCTGTATAGCGATGATGATGAGGATCAACCGTGCGCCGGGGGAAGAAATCCCGAACAGTTAAATATTCATGAAATATTTTGCTTTTTGTATTTGGTTTGCAAGATTCTTGATGCGAACTCGCGTGTTGAAGCATATTCTGTTGTATGTCAGGAGGATGAGTATGCCAGTAATAAACACACGCACTAGTTATGTTTCACTTCTTCAGTTTTATCTGTTATTCGTCGCTTAACCACTCAACAATTAAGTAATCGAATGCTTGATCAATCGCTCGGTCGATCAGTCAATCAGCCAGGTTTGTCAAGGACCTTTCGTTGTCATCCACGACTTTGCTGTTGACATGACTTTTTTTACCTTCCTATCCAGGTCTGTTTCAGGTTTGTCTGTCTGTTTCAATCAATTAGTTAATTGGTTAAACAGTTAACCAATTAATAAATAAGAATGAAAAGTGAATGCAATTAAAAATAAGGCGAAAACTTTTAAAATATAAATAAAGTGGAAGGATACAAAAATAAACATTATTTTCCATCTTATTGTTAGTTTTGTTTCACTTTGAAAAATAGAAAATATTTTATGGTTTATTATTGAGTACATCTTGAATTACATATATATGGAGGCACTAAAATCTTGTGAGTGCTTAGGGTCTTTATGGGCCTGTATGTAAGTGTCGCTCCTTAACGTTTTGCTTCGGTCAGTTTTTGAAACTGGCTGCGGGTTTGACGGTGACGGCTGGAGCGTGTTTGAGTATACGCGTGCTGCATTAGGGTTGATCTAGAATTGAAAAAAACACCTCAGCACAAACTGCAATAATCTCTGTGATTAACATCAACACTACCACTATAGGCTATCTATAAAGCTCTTTGGTTTGCAAGAAACGGCAAAGGAATCTCCGTCAAATCCAGCCATTTTTTTTTTAAAAAAACAGAAGAGAAAAGCACGCATTAAATAATGCAGTTCTAAGATTTACTGTGTCGAGAAGAAAAAGGAATGGTCAGGATTGAAGCATCTTTTATCATAGGTCTTCAAAATCAACAAGATACGCATCATCATCATCATCAACTATTACTACTACTACTACTACTACTACTACTACTACTACTACTACTACTACTGCTGCTGCTGCTGCTACTACTACTGCTGCTGCTGCTGCTGCTGCTGCTGCTGTTGTTGTTGTTATTAAGCAGCAAGACGGGTAAGGGTGATTAGGTGATGGTCTAGGGTTTAGGGGCGGGAGACCCCAGACCTTGGAAAAAATAAACTTTGGTCGTCTTGTTGTAGTCGAGGGATCTTCGTTGACGCCCGACACTACTGGGAGGTGGCCCTCGAAGTCGCTAGAAATGGAGATCTCCAGGTCCAAATTCTTGAACGGCTGCTGCTGCTACTACTACTACGACTACTACTACTACCACCACCACCACCACAACCACCACTACCACCACCACCACTACAATTTATTCTAATGTGTGTGTGAAAAAGTTACACATCAAGGGCATTGAAGTACCTTTGTATTGTGTTGCTGTTAAACCCCAAGTCAACTCGGATCGATCACTGCTCAAAGACATTCTAGCTCTAACCATTAGAATGTATCTAAGATTACATGAACAGTTTCTTTACCTTTTTCTTAAAGATGGTAATATGTGACTTGAGGGAGATTTGGCTGTTATCCTAACAAAGACGAACGCCATCGTGGAGTCTCTGTGAAAGATACCTCGTAAATGCTTAGCTGTGTAAAGTAATCGTGTCAAAATAGATTAATCTATGCATCGCTAATACGATATTAGTCATGATATTTCCGTTCAATATTTCACTAGAGATAAGATGTTACATCGCCAAACCATTATTATTTCAAATTAGAAACCATTACATTATGCATTCTTATCCAATTTGATTTCACACACTTAGTCACACACACACTCACACACACACACGCAACACACACACACACACACAACACAACACACACACACACACGCAATATATAATATGTATGTATGTATGTATGTATGTATGTATGTATGTATGATGTATGTATGTATGTGTGTTTTATGTTATGTATACATGCATACATACATATATAATATATATATATATATATATGTGTATATATAGTATATATATATATATATATATATATGTATATATATATATATATATAACATACATATATATATGTACATATATGTATATATATATATGTATATATAATATATATATATATAACATACATATATATATGTACATATATGATATATATATATATATGTATATATAAATATATGTACATATATATATATATGTATCTATATATATATATATATATATATATATATATTATAATATATTATAAAATATTATAATAATCCAGGTTTCTCGGAGCACTAGGCCACTTGGTGTAGAATAGATATACTATAAATTAGTATCTAATTCTCTCACCCTTATTAATTAATTATATATATATATATATATATATATTACGGTTAAGATATTATACTTAGCCAAATATATATTATATATGCATAGTAATACAGAATATGAGAAACATGTAGCCTACGAGATATTAACTTCACACACCCATTGCCAATATTATAATACACAGAGCTAATATCATATAAGACATTAAATTTGCACAAATATAAGTTCTGATAATTTGTATGAATATAGTGTCCTTTGGTGCTCGTTGGATGTTAGCAGCAGCAGATGATTAGATGTTCGTAGACGGGGAAAGGAAGCAGACGATGCCATCAGATATGAGAGACACCACATATGAAACCTGGGTCTCAACAACGAACCTGATCTAGTTCTTGTGTCAAGGACTCAAGGCTGTGTAATCATCATAGATTTGTCAGAAATGTAGAAACGAAAATGAAAGAAGCGAGAGGTAGAAAGACGGTGCGGGAAAATAGACAAAGTTAATAGAAGAGTGCAAAGAAAATGGACGGAGAGTGGAGCTGTGAACGAGGGAGGTCGAGTGTAGAAGCATCGGGAGGTTTGCGTTCAAGAGATGGATTCTGGTTTTGGCAGTGTTTGGACGTGAAGTGGAAGTGTAGATGAAGCTGATTCTTTGGGCAGCAGAGGCTGGTTCATGCTGAGAAGTTTGTAAGCAATACGGAATGTGACACCGACCAATCAAATGGAGATGTATTTAAAAGGCCGAAACATAGATGAGATGTGAAGTAGTGCTGATGATCCGCCTGTGTCAGCAGCAAGAGACATCGTCCTCAATTCTCTACACATGCAGTCAACATAGGATTGAACAGACATAGTATATGAACAACATACATAATTCATATCGTAAAATAAAATCTTACTGTAGCATATTACAATATATAGAGAATGTGGAGAACTAACAGAATCAATAGACTGACAAACAAAATATATGATAGTATTTAGTTACGGCCCTTTACATTTTGAGTTCAAATCCCGCCAGAATTACCGTGGTCTAAACAACTCTTATTTATTCCTCAAATGTGTGTTTTTTGCTGCCTTCGTTAGAAATCAATTTAATAATATGCTTTTACACACACACTCACACACACACACACACACATACAGGCATAGATTGTGTAGATAGAGGTGAAAACGTTTCTATTGCCGGTCGGGATTCATTCTAGCCCCAAGGTAAAGTCTTGTTTTGATTTCTCTCTGTAGGAATATTTCCACTGACGAGGCGAATGGGTCCCTTAAGTGATCCCTAACGCCGAAATCGCAATAGGGAATTAACCAATTGTTTTCAAGTTGTAGATTCTATTTACCATTGTCACCCGAAGACATGGTAAATTTTTATCGTGAGGAGAAATATAGCAGTATTGGCTGCTATTTTTAACTGTAAGGGGTTCTTAACCCGCTTGGTTATAATTGTGACTTGCTCATATTTATAAAGCTTTTTTTCTTTATTTTTTATGATAACATGTTTGACCATTGATATATTCATAAATAATCTTAATTATTTATTACAATAATCATTACAATATTATCCTTCGTAATGTTTTTATATTACTCTCTACTTATATATATATATATATATATATTACATTATATAAAAGGGCTTAGTAAAATAAATTACTTTGCCACATACTGAACTCATTAGAAATAGCAGCCAAAAAAGTTTTTTTAGCTATTTCTAATACTTAAAGAAAGTTTCTCTCAGATAGTGTTTACTCAGAATAACCCACGAAGGTATGGGGGTAAAAAAACATTAAAAAATCACAAGTGCAAAGATTATTTGAGAACGTTACGTTTCTAGATCAGCCAAATAAAATTCGACATTTCTTTCGTCAGCCCAAAATTTCTTAATTTGGATTTGGAAACACTGAAAGTAGGAAACCTACCCTTTTGGCGACTTAACACCTCAGATGACCCGTCAAACTGACAGTGCCAACAAATTCAAAATATGCAAGCGAAGAATTCCTGCTCTCCCCTTCCACCACGTGGGCTAAACTAGCAAACACCATATTTTAGCGGTGAAAACGAGGCAATAAACAGAGAGAAAACAAGGAGGACTTTTATCATATAGGATGATACATGGGTCCATCATTATGATCCCGAGACTGAAGTCCAGTAGTGTCAACAGAAGCATGATAACTCACCAACTCCAAAGAAGGCTCGTGTCGAACCCTTAGCAGGCAAGGTGATGCTCAGTCTTTTGGGACCAGCGGGGAATAGGGATTATGGATTTTCTGGCAAAAGACACCACAATTAAAGGGGCATATTATACTTCTCTGCTGCAGAAATTTCGGGATGCCATCAAAGTGGAGAGGCGCGACATGCTGACTAAAAGTGTCTGTCTTCCTCCAAGACAACGTCCCAGTTTAGAATGCGCATGTTGCTCAGATGAAAGCACACTCCTGCGGTAATGAAATCCTTCCTCTTCCTCTTCCTCTTTACTCTCCCGACCTCGCACTTCTATAAACAACGGAAGTGAGCGAGAACGTCATAACTGTGTGCTTACGCTACAGAATCCAAGGTCAATCTGTGCAAAGCAGCTTCGCTTTGCATATTTCAAGCTCCGTTACCATAGCAACAGTCCCGATACATTTGATCAGACCTCGTATGTGGGCGTGTGTACGTGCGTGTATATACATACATATATATATATATGTTGTGTATATCCGCTGCCGCCACCCCTATCTCTAAATCGACTCCTAATTGCCTCTATGCCAGAGTGCATTCTGTTGGCCTGTCCATGTTTCCAGTCTTGCAGATTATTCCATATTCCTGATGTATCACTTCCTACTGCTGCAAATGTATGAGTCACGATTTCTTCGTCTCTTCCCCCCCCAACTCCCACAAATCTTAGAGACCTTACAAAATTTTACGGTTCTGTTTCCATTCCTCTTGTGACTGCGTCATAAAAATAAACAGTCAATCAGATATTATTTTCACGGCCAGTATCCAACATGATATTCTGCACTCTTTACAAAATTACATACACATTGACAGTGGTATATCATATTCATATTTATAGTCAATACACATGACAACACAATGATGTTGCAATTATAACCATTAAAATACACTCATGACCAATATGATATTACACACTCGTAGTAAATATGAAATTCTATACCCATTCACACATGGTTAATCACAAAACATGTACAACCGTTATTTTCCTCTTTTCTTGTAATTTCTTTCAGCAGTAACAGCAACATTATTATTATTATTATTATTATTATTATTATTATTATTAATATTATTATTATTATTATTATTATTATTATTATTATTATTATTATTATTATTATTATTATTATTATTATTATTATTATTATTATTATTACTAATATTATTATTATTATTATTATTATTATTATATTATTATTATTATTACTATTATCATCCTCATCATCATTATTATTGTTATTATTATTATTAATATTATTATTATTATTATTGTTATTATTATTATTATTATTATTATCATATTATATTATTATTATTATTATTATTATTATCATCATCATCATCATCATCATCATTATTATTATTATTATTATCATCATTTTATTATTATTATTATGTATTTATTATTATTATCATTATTATTATTATTACTATTATTATCATTATCATTATTGTTATTATTATCATTATCATTATCATTATTGTTATTATTATCATTATCATTATCATTATTGTTATTATTATTATTATTATTATTATTATTATTATTATATTATATTATTATTATTATTTAGACGTTGCACAGCATCTAATATAGGGATGTTGTTGATTGAAGACTTTGTGTTTACCGGGGGTTTGTGCTGTCTGTTAAGTCACAACAAGGACCTCAGACAGCCAGTACTTTACCGAATATGCGTGCAGTTCCATGTAATGCCGATTTTTTTTTTTTTTTTAGGTTGGGTGGTATTGAACCTAATGCTCCGATGACAATAAGAACAACCTTTATGTTTGACTCTCGTAGCTGCCATATCTCAGGTCTCCACATTTATCAAACTTTTCTCTTTCATGTTGATATGATGATCTCTTGTCACTGCCACGTCGATTATTAGGCACTCTTGTTTGTCCCTCCTAAAGGCTATTATATCCGGCCTTCGGTGCTCTAGCACCTTGTGTGTTTGGAAGTCAAAGTCCCAAACGATTTTTGCCTTCCCCATTCGTCCATTACATTTTCCGATGTGGAAGCACTCCGTCGGTTACGACGATGAGGGTTCCGGTTGATCCGAATCAACGGAACAGCCTGCTCGTGAAATTAACGTGTAAGTGGCTGAGCACTCCACAGACACGTTTACCCTTAACGTAGTTCTCGGGGATATTCAGCTTGACACAGAGAGTGACAAGGCTCGGCCCTTTGAAGTACAGGTACAACAGAAACAGGAAGTAAGAGTGAGAGAAAGTTGTGGTGAAAGAGTACAGCAGGGATCACCACCATCTCCTGCCGGAGCCTCGTGGAGCTTTAGGTGTTTTCGCTCAATAAACACTCACAACGCCCGGTCTGGGAATCGAAATCGCGATCCTACTACCGCGAGTCCGCTGCCCTAACCACTGGGCCATTGCACCTCCACTAATTTTTCCGATGTATGTTGGTACCAAGCAGCCGTTACCTCATATCCATACTTCCGGCATAGAATCCAGTGAAGGTTTGGGGCTACCTTGTGAGTCACGCTTTCAACCCTCTTCCCACACGTTCTGAAGAGGTTTGTTGCACTTGTGTTGTATATATCCATTTTCACTGAGTTGGTATTCAATGCCTAATTCTGAGCAGCGATGATTAGGCTTTCAATATTCTTTTTTAGGCCATCCTTGTTGTGCCAATTCTAAGATGCTTCCTGGTCTTTTAATTTGTTAGTTTCTACGATGGGGATGAGACGAGGAAATTTGTCAAGTGGTGAAATGATGAAGGCAATTCAACCTCAGTACAGTTATAAATGCCTGAGAATACTTGAAACAGATGGAATCAAACACCACGAAAATGAAGGAAAAGACAAAAAGAGAGTATCTGTGGCGAGTGAGAAAAATATTGGCTTCAAAGCTAAATGCCATGAAACATTTCGGCAATAAATTCGCGCGCAGTCGCAGTACTATGGTTTGTCATTGAAGAGAGAAGGAGCTAAAGGAGAAAGGCAGGAAGTCAAGAATGCTCCTAACGATGCATGGAGCTCATCATCCACGTGCAGACACTGATCGCCTATACATGAAGAGAGCAAATGGAGGAAGGGGACTGATAAGTGTGGTAGACTGCGTGCGTATCGAACTCGAGTGCTTAATAAGATAACTAGACTAAGGTAAGGAAACCTTGTTAGTGACATTTAGGAACGAGGGAGTATTGAGAGCAGAGAAAAGAAGGGAAAAACAAAGGAAGATGTACATAAAGGACATGAAGAAGAATTTCGCAAGAACTACACAATCAATTCTATACGACCACAACAGAAGTTGCTGGAAAAATAGGTGGTATTGGCTGATGAAAGGAACCTTAAAAAAGAGGCCGAGAGCATTATACTGGCCGTACAAGACCAAGCCACGAACTGGAGGGTCAGCCTTAAGAATGAGCAAGTGTCTCCGCTGTACTGCATCTGCAATAGAGTGGATGAAACCATTGCCCATATCACGAAAGAATGCCCTAGACTTGCCCAAAACCACTACAATGTGTGGCAACACGACCAGGTGGCGAAAGTGCTCCAGTAGAAACTGTGTGAAAACTGGGGGCTAGAGAGAGGTAAGACGTGGTATGAGCACAAACCGCAGTGTGTGGCGGAGTCGGAGACTTGTAAAATCCTCTGGGATTTCCCAATCCCAACAGATCAGGTTCTAGAGCATAACAGACCGGACCTAGTGATGGTGGACAAGGTGCACCACATATGCTATATAGTCGATGTTGCATGCCCCTTTGCCACACGAATAGTCAAGAAGGAAGGCAAAAAGATAGATAGATCCAACCCTCTTAAATACGAAATAGCCCGGCTATGGAAAATGAAGAAAGTGAAGATAGTGCCAATTATTGTTGGGTCCTTGGGAACAGAATCAGAAGGCTTCAAGAGGATATATAAAGGAAACTGGAATAGAGTACCCAGTAGAACTGTTACAAAAGGTTTGGCTCCGTGGCACGGCCAAAATAATCAGGAAAGTATTGCAGAGCTGAAAACGTATAGCATGGTACCGTAGGCTGCAATAACAACTGTGATAAAAAAGGAAATAATAATAATAATAATAATAATAATAATGATAATGATGATGATGATGATGATGATGATGATGACGACGATGATGATGATAAATGCCCTGATGCAGTACCAGGCAGTGGCTCTCATGGCTTCTGATCTTAACTGATTGGAAGTGTTATCATGTACGTTGTTTTGTCTTGGTATAAAAGATGGGCTACAGCAAATATTCTGCTCAATACCACAGATTTGCTTGTCTGTTGTTTGACCTTAACCAGTTGAGCATGTCCCTTGGTGGCTGACAATTTGTGCATCTATGATCACGAGCAGAAGTAGTGGGGGAGCATCATAGCTATGTGTTGAGAGGGATTCTTTGGGGTTTCAATAATTCACCTCTGGAAACATGGGTGTTTCGTTCAACATCCTTAAACAACCCTTATTCAGGGACCTTTTGAGCGGGATGGGCTACTCGACCTGAAGAAAATTCTAACTGGGCCCCACCTGCAAGGTTATGTGCTGTTTATCTTGATATGAGATCACCATGTCGCACACATATGGTTGTGATGCATGTGCCTGGTGTACCCTTATCAAACGGGTAGTCATGATGGGTATACTGGGCTTCGTATATTTTACCCCAGTGTCACTTTGACGACATTCACCGCTTTCTCACTCAATAATGATATTAATAATAATAATAATAATAATAATAATAATAATAATAATAATAATAATGATAATAATAATAATAATAATAATAATAATAAGGCGATCTTTCGTCTCTAGTAGACCTTTCCGTCGATTTCCGTAAAAAAATATTTTTTTTACATATGGGCTTGCGGGAACTTTTGAAGTAATATACATACATATACACATACACCGAGTAAAAAATTTCAGTTATCTCTTTCTTTCACACATTACTCTGTCACTTCACACACACTAACAGAAGCACTTCACTTACACAACATACTATCTGTCTCCCACACCCCATCAAACACACACACACACATGTACATCAATGCTTGCCATGCACGGTAACTTCAAAAGAACTTCCCTCGTCATAAAATAGCTTTCTCTTTCGCTCTCATTACTTCAAAAGTTCCCGCAAGCCCATATGTAAAAAAAAAAATATTTTTTACGGAAATCGACGGAAAGGTCTACTAGAGACGAAAGATTGCCAATAATAATTTACATTCTGAGTTCTAATTCCGCTGAGATTGACTTTGCCTTTTGCCCTTTTGAGATCGTTGAAATAAGTACTAGTTAAGCACTGTGGACGTTGGAATCGATAAGCCCCTCCCTCAAAAATGCAGGTCTTGTACCTATAGTAAAAAAAGGATTATTATTATCATACGTGTGCGATACTAGTGTTTGGCTTAGTACTTCTTAGCAATAATAGCAGTTCAGGTTTAGCATCTTTTCGGTTTGAACGGCAGTTTTTTCTAACGGTGTCATATGAAATTGTCACCCATAATTATGACCCTAGTATCGATCTATTGCATTTCAATCTGCTTTAGGGTTAGGGTAGGGTTAGAGGTGGGGGAAGGGTATCTTATTTTTCTTCACAAATGTAAATAAACCCAATCTGCTTCTTAAACGAGGGACATATTCATACGGCACAGAATGTTTTCACTTCAATAGACGTCATTGATTGGTTGAAATTGCAGAAATTGAAGAAGAAAAAACAACAAATATTTACAAACTATAGAATTTTCTCATAAAGCCAAGAGAAAAAGATGTTTTATAAACACATTCTACCAGTATACGAAGTTTAAAAGTGTTTAGTTACGTGGAAATTATTTTAAAAAACTGCCGTTCAAACCGAAAAGATCCCCAGTTTTACTTTAATTTTTCTTTATTTTCATGTCCCAGATTATGGTAGGTTCGTTGTTTTCTTTCACTGTTTTGCTGTTGCTACTGTGTCTGTGTGTGTGTACCTCAACCACCTTACTTCAACACAGTCACCTGTCTACGAACATACTACCAATCCCGATAAGTCGTTTATTTTATTTAGTTTAATCAAGATCCAGAATTTAAAAACAAAGACGTCTCCCCTCTCTTCATAATCACTACAAATCCTACTTTCGTTATTTACCTTTTGCTTTCTGTCATGTTCAAAGGAGGCGTCTTGCTCATCCGAGACGATTAAAACTCATTCAATGTCTTCTTTTAACCTCGAGCTTTTGAAGTAACACAAATGTTTGTATTCGTCAGTATCCTCTCCGTTCAGTCTTGTTATCTTCTGCAATTTCTCTTCCATATCTCTTTATTCCTTGTTCTTTTATCTCTGTCTATTCCATTTTCGTCTCTTCATTGTCATTTGGTAAACATTTCTATTGTTACATCTGTGTATTTGTGTTGCCTCCTGAAAATGGAAGACGTTTTTTCTTCTTCTTTCTATTCGTGTTCTGTAGCTATTTCTATTGATCTATTCTGTTTTCTTTTAGACAATTTTTGTAAACTTATCGTATATATATATATATATATAATATATATATATATACATCTTATAACAGTTTTTTTTTATATATACACTTCTTTCTAGAAACCCCATCCCTTTATTATAGCATAGGAATCTTGTAGAAGTTCCTCTCAGCTATTACAAATAATTCCAGCGTCTCCATGTCTGACGTTCGTTGATCTATCCTGAAAGCTACTATTATTCTTCTTGTTTCATTTTATCGCCTCTTCCTACCAGTTAACTTATACAACAGTTAATTGCAATAATTAACTACAGTAATTGTATTAAAGCGCTAACTGATTTCTTGTATATCATTTCCCAATATTTTGGTATTTTCATTTTGTGTTGAATCCTAATCTGATTCGCCAATAATATTACTTTCGATTTGGTTCTTCACGCATTTCAGGGCTTCTCTGTTCTATCAAATTTTATTGATTTATAAACACTGGTTCTTTTGTTCATTCTGTAATCATTTCATCTTTGTACTTTATCAACCAAAATATATTGTGTGCAATTGTATTCGTTTACCACTTTTAAATGTTGTTTTAACACATGATTTTTAACCGAAAGGCTTTTCAGAAAACAATTCCGAGTCCTTAAACAGAGTCGGAAACTGTTTGGTTGATTACCATCTCATGCATATAGCCTTAAATCATTCGATCTTCACACTAGAGGTCAATTCTTCTGTCTGCTTGATCTGATAAGACTTACTGGCTTTGTTCTCTGATATAGTTTTGATGTTTTAAACTAGAATCTACTGTTGTTGCGGCTGCGATCGTTGTTTTTGTTATTGATACTATTATTTAGCCTTAAGTGAGCTCTGAAGGAGCATAATTATGATCAAATTTATGTCAGCTCTGACCATCCCGGTTCTTTCTCAAACTTCTTTCTGTATGTCGGGTCTATATGACCTATTTCTGGCAGATCGACCACATAGGTAGCTGGAAACGGGCTCCATCAATAGATCCGATCCGTAGCTCCATTGGCTCGTGCTAAGAAAGAGATGTCAATGTGGACTGCAGCGACCGATAAGCTAGCTCACCATAGAAACATTTGGCTTGTAGCCGTTTCGAGATGCAGTAGACGGAAATTTGTAACAACGAACCATTTTGCATTTAAAAAAATTACTGAGATTAATTACACAGAGACTCCATCTTTATAAAAATAAAAAAAAACATTTTATTTGATATTCTCGCTGGCTGTTGCCGAGACCATTTTTCGTCTTCCTCCGATGTATATTATGATTTAAATACAGCATATTCATAAGAGATTTTATCTCGGACGAAAACTGTAGTGCTACTTCGGTCGCATATAACTGTTTTATTTATTCAGCCTGATGGCTACTCGCAACACCAACCGTTAGCACGCCGGGCGAAATGCGTAGCCGTATTTCGTCTGCCGTTGCGTTCTAAGTTCAAATTCCGCCGAGGTCGACTTTGCCTTTCATCCTTTCGGGGTCGATAAATTAAGTACCAGTTACGCACTGGGGTCGATGTAATCGACTTAATCCGTTTGTCTGTCCTTGTTTGTCCCCTCTGTGTTTGACCCCTTGTGGGTAGTAAAGAAACAGTGTATATATTATACATTGCTTCCTATATTGAAAGCTAGTTCTTTACACACAGAGGGGACAAACAAGGACAGAGAAGCGGATTAAGTCGATTATATCGACCCCAGTGCGTAACTGGTACTTAATTTATCGACTCCTAAAAGATGAAAGGCAAAGTCGACCTCGGCGAAATTTGAACTTAGAACGTAGCGGCAGACGAAATAGCGCTAAGCATTTCGCCCGGCGTTGCTAACGATTCTGCCAGTGGCAGATTGTGAGTACACGTCATTCACAATGCGCAACAAGGCTAAAATGCCTTTGGCGAAAAACTTCCTGCAGACTGGCGGGTCGAATCTTTTTACTCCTACTGATATACAATGTGGTTTAAACACAGCACGTCCATAAGAAAAATATTCTATCGCGGACGAAAACTACAATAACTTGCCTGTCAACGACGGTGTTTATGCATTAAGTATGATATATAGATGGCTATTGCTTTTTATCTTTTCATTCATAATCTCGACCAAATTCTTTTACGCTTCCTCATCTGTTTATCTCAGAAAGGTTTCTTAATCCTTTTTATTTTTTATTCTTGAGTAGAACTTTACGTAATTTCTGCTAGTCTTACATATCCTTGTTGGAAGCTTCCACTGCTTATAACCTGATAACGGATTATTTTCTTAAAGTGTTATCTTCTATCAAAATATATTCATCTAAAGAACCGTCTCAGTGCCTGCCATATGACTTCCTTTTTTTTCTGTTAGACTTTGGTGGAATCTGTTTCCTTTTATTCGTGTTATCTCCAAGACTCATCGATCGATTGAATTCAGAATTAAAACATTTTTTTTCACTTTTATTTTATTTCTTTCTCTGACACACGTATGCGCACACACATACACATATACTCACATATTATATATGCATGCATACATACGTACATACATACACACACACACACACATACATACATACATACATACATACATACATACATACACACATACATATTATATATGCATATATATGTACATACATACACACACATACATACATACATACATACATACATATATACTCACATATTATATATGCATACATAGATACACACATACATATATATGCATACATACGTATATACATACACACACATACTCACATATATATGCATACATACATACGTACATACATATAAACACATACTCACATATATATGCATGCATACATAACATACAAACATACATACACACACACATACATACATACATACATACATACATACATACATACATACATACATACATATAGACACATGCACACTTACACACGTACAGACTAACAAACAGTCAGACAGACAGACAGACAGATACACACACACACACACACACACACACACACACACACACAATGGTATGTCTTCATTGGTTTTCAAAAGACATCCTGGATTGTCTTTTTATAATTCAGACAGTTACAAAGACACTCAGAATGCGCGCGCGCCTATATACACAAACACCAAGAAAAGTTCTCAAATGAATAGAGTTAACAATAATCATAGTAATTCAACCAGATTCTACACAGTGGTTACTCCGAGTTTCGCGTTACCGTTTTTCGATTTAACAAAATTAAAAACAGAAATATCATTGAATATGTGTAAATTAAATTAAACGCTGCATCGTGCGATTCTCTATCTATTTGTCTGCCTGTCAGTCTCTCTGCCTGTTTATCTATTTATGTATCTATCTATTTATATATGTACATACATACATGCATACATACGACCGCGTGTGTACCGTTGGCGATTTTTTTCCTCTGCCTTCCCTTCTCTGGATCTTTTCTTCTCCTATGTTTCCGACGAAGAGCTCCGCTCGAAACGTTAGACCCTCCTTCTTTCCTTCTTTCCTGAGCAGGAGACACTTGCCCAAGATGTCACGCAGTGGGACTGAACATGTGGTTGGTTAGCAAGCTACTTACCACACAGCCACTTTAAATCTTTATTTGCACTGAACGTAAAAACTTGTATAGATTGTCTCTTTCTCAGTTTAGTTGTTTAACACTTCTCCCAAAAACGTAGATACAGAAAAATAATGAATTCACTCACCTTAACCCTTTCGTTACCAACCCAGCTGAAACTGCCTCTGGCTATGAGTACAAATGTCTTGTTTTCATAAGTTTTGGATTAAAACCTTCCACTAAATCTTAGTCACAATTTATGTTCCTAACACTAGCTGAATGATAACTAAGTTATTTTACAAAATTCTTTGTTATATTTAAAGTCATTGAAAGAGACACTGAATAACCTCAACAGAAATATGATAAAAAAAGGGTTAAAATATATAACAGAGAAACGATTCTTAACCCTTTTGATACCAACCTGCCTGAAACTGGCTCTGGCTCTGAGTACAAATGTCTTGTTTTTATCAGCTTTTAATAAAAATCTTTCACCAAACCTTAGTCACAATTTATGTTCCTAACACTAGCTTAATGATAACGAAGTTATTTTACTAAATTCTTTGTTATATTTAAAGTAATTGAGGCAAACACAGAGCATCTCAAAATAAATACGGTAACAAAAGGGTTAAGGGACACTTTTCGCAATTATTAGTGTGAAGGTCCAAACCTGAAGCAGAGGAAAATGCACATGCAGGTGCTGCAATACAGAGGCCGTTGTGTATGAGGTGGTATGGCGTGGACATTAAAGAAAAATGCTGTGCATTACGACATCGATTGGCGGATACTAGAAGGTCTAAACCTACTTTAACAGTTAGTAGGATGTGCAAAGCCTGCACAGC
>NW_021832263.1:0-10000 GCF_006345805.1 Octopus sinensis | reverse complement strand
TCTGTATTATTTGTTTTCCTCTCACTTGTACATCTGGGTTCAATCCCCTGCGGTGGCGTTGGTACTTGGAACGTATCGTAAAACCATTCCATCGGTTCTTCCAACTTCTTTGGTTCGCTTTCCACGAATCCCCTTTTCAGTTGGTTCCTGTGTCTCTTTCCTCTGCCTTTTTCTACTTTTTACCCAATACATCATTTTACCAAAGCATTTGGTAATTACGCCATCTTCCCAACTCTGCTTTTCATTCTTATTTCTTTATTGCCCACAAGGGGCTAACATAGAGTTGGACAATACATCATGATTTGGAGTCATGAGAAACGAATGGAGATTACATAAAAATGATCTTTAAAAATTTACACAAATTCGAAAACGAAATCGAAGAAATCGGATGATATACAAATTTTACAACACAACATAAAATGACACATGAAGTGGGAACACCAGGATTGCCGACCCTACGAGCCCTGCTTTTCCCACTGAAACTCGGCAGCTAACTCATAGCGTGTTCATGTATGCCCTCGTATACACCTTTTCACAAACTTTAAAAAATCTTGCTAAGTCTTCCCACGCACTTTTTTCTTCCCTTACCAAGTAGCAATTTATCAAAGACTGATTTTACATTCCTTGCAAACATCACCTCTGCAGGTGAGCTACCTGCTGGTGTGTTCGGATTTCGTGTCACACGGTACACTCTTAAAAATTGTTTTAGAGCTACCTCATCCATGACTTCCTTATTCGATTTTCTTAGGGCTCTCTTGAAGGTATCGACAAAGCATTCTGCTTGTCCGTTAAGTCTAGAATGGTATGGCGCCGTAGTTATATGTTCTACCGCAAAAGTTTCACGATTTTTTTTTAATTTGCTAAACACAAATTGCGTTCCACTGTCAGATACTATCTTGTCTGGGATGACAAATCTTGCAAACAAAATTTATCACAGTTGAGGAGGTTGGTTTTTTACACTTACAAATTTCAGGCCATTTCGAGAAACTATCAACTACCACCAAAGGACCAGCGAAATCGATGTGTAGTCTTGACCACGGAACATCTACTTTTGAACAATGTTTTTTTTTATTGTGGGCAATTTTTTTATTTCGTTTTGGCTTACATCCAAGTTATTTCGTCAGAAGTTACAGGGTGACAATGGACAAATTCGTGTTTGATAAGTGCCAGTACACGAAACTCAGCTTTTCAGTTACTCTCTAACTTCTGAGATGATATATATATTACATATATGTGTAAAGAAAATCTCATCACGCAATCGAACCAATGAAAGAGCCTCTACCTGGTCGTTCGACACGCTAAAAATAGCAGCCAAAGTATCCCCTTACCTAAATCACACGCCCATTGTATGTAATGTCCTTCATTATCCCTAAAAAGACTGAAGGCTGCAATGTCTTTGATGATAAGTTGGCAGTATCATTAATTGACACATTATTAATTATCTTATAACTGCAATGCTTGGAACAATCATGGATTACATGGAAAAATGCGAGCATGAAAAGTAATATTCTTAAGATTACAAACCTGGAAATGTACAGGACAAGTTATTACACCTGTAAAAGTATAGGACAAGCTATTACTTCAAGTGAAGTAAAGAATACAAAATTTTTACTTAAATATTGCAGCTAAAATTAAAATTTGAATATTAGTAATGATTGTATTATAGATTATAAATAACACTATACTTATTTAAGTAAAATTTGGCTAATTTACTGCCATAAATACAGAAAAAGTGACTAATTAGACAAACTTCAAAATTAGCTGAACAGTTTTGTACAATAAATTTAAAAGATGAGAACTGTAAAGAGTGATAAATTAGAACTGGCATTCATTGCTGCAATATTCTAAGTAAAAGTTTCTTATTTTTTACTTGAAGTAATAACTTGCCCTATACTTTTACAGGTGTAATAACTTGTCTTGTACTTTTCCGAGTTTATAATCTTAAGAATATGAATTTTCACGCTCGCTTTTTTTCATGTATATATATATATATATATATATATAAACAAAATGTCAAATTTCGGTCATAGAGTGAGCAATGGTTTTGTTGTTTCGTATCCACGAAACTTACAGCCTTATGGACAGCTCATCAGGCTCTATACAAAGTCAAATTTTACCTTCTATTTCGCGGACAGCTCTATTCATTAGAGTGTGCTTTTTTTTCCTGATATATGTATATTGACAATATATATATATGTATATATATATATATATATATATATATATATATATATATATGCAGGGTGCGTAAGGTATTTGAGGACATACCTTTTGGGGTCATTGCTGCATTTTTGCTAACTCTGTATAATCTTTGTTTCAGTAAATAATAATGGCAGACCCTCAACTTACTCAAGAAATGAAGAGGCATGCTGTTATTGTGGTTATAAAGGCTGAGCATAGTGATTTAGAAATATCTCGATTTGTAAAAGTTGTCATATCGTTCGTCTACGAAGTTTATAAGGAGCTAGAGACTGAAGATGGAAACGTATCACCAGTATCAAAGCATAAAAAGCATTCTAAACGCTCTGAAATCATCAGAACACCTGAATTTATCCAGTAAGCTCAACAGACCATTGATTACAATCCCCAAAATTCATGAGGTCACTTGCAAAATATCTCCATGTGTCAGAAGGAACAGTCAGAAATGTTGTCCATGAAGACATGAGATATAAGTCTCATATGATGAGGAAAGGTCATTTGGTCAGAAAAAGCAAAAGAAAACCACTACATCAGATCTAAATGGCTCTTGAACAAAATGAAAAATCCAGCGGAAGAAGATTTGATTTGGTTTTTCTTAAACGAGAAAAGCTTCGACCAAGATCAAAAAGTTAACAGAAGAAATGATAGATGGTTATGTGCAGACCCTTCTGAAGTTCCTGTGTTATGCATTCAAAATTTCCTGCAACTGTCGTGGTTTTAGGAGTTGTCAGCGATGAAGGAGATGTGATGCCACTTTACTTCTTTCCACAAGGCCTTAGAGTTAACTCTGCCGTCTACATTGAGGTCCTAGAAATAATTGTTAAGCCCTGGATAGACAGTGTATACAATGGAAGGCCATATGTGTTTCAGTAAGACTTTGCACTATCACACATAGCTCTAGTAACAGGAATGGACGGCTGAAAATTTCCATGCTCACACAACCCCTAACATTTGGCCTCCTAATTCCCCAGATCTCAATTCAGTGGACTATTCCACGTGGAACATTGTTGAGAAAGAGGTCAATGAACATGCCCATAACACCAAAGATTCTTTGAAAGGTGCCATAATCAGAGTAATGTCCAAGATGTACCAGGACCACTTGATTCGAGCATGTCAATAATTTAGATCTCTAATAGAAGCAGTTATTGAAGCTGAAGGTGGCTTTATGGATAACATTATAGAAAAGAAGGTTTATTTTTATCCTCATAGCATTTTTTATCTGTTATTATATATCTGATTTTTATATATATATAAACATAAATCTGTTCTCAAATATCTTACGCCCCGTGTATGTATATATATATATATATATATATAAATAAAAGAATGGAGTCGAACGAAAATGTTAACAAATTTCAGTAAGGCTCTGCACTATCACACAGGAATGTTAACGAATTTTCCATGCTGACGATAAACACAGGATAATTCATTCACCTATTTAAATATATATATATATATATATATATATATATATATATATAGTATGTATGTATGTATTTATGTATGTATGTATGTATGTATGTATGTTGTATGTATGTATGTATGTATGTATGTATGTATGTATTTTATTATATATATATATTATATATATATATATATATATATATATATATATATATAATATATATATATATATATATATATATATATATATCAATGTGAATAACATTTCTAATACACCTAATAACGTAGAATGGGGCTAGCTATGATATTTTGTCTCGGAAAAACTTCTCAAAAAGAATTATGAATCAGAAAACACAGACCTCTCACGGAATATTGTCAATGTTTCGACCTCATTTACTTTCCCAAGTGGCAAATAGACCCAGACTCTCTGAACAAAATCAAAAGAAAAATGTTCCGATATGGACATCAGTAAACCAAATATTCACTGATCTATATGAAAGCTGGCCAGACTAAAATTAAATCAATATACGCTCTTGAAACATCATCATATTAAAATAATACTCTTTTAGTCATTTGACTTCGGCCATGCTGGAGCACCGCCTTTAGTCGAGCAAATCGACCCCGGGACTTATTCTTTGTAAGCCTAGTATTTATTCTATCGGTCTCTTTTGTCGAACCGCTAAGTTACAGGGACGTAAACACACCAGCATCGGTTGTCAAGCGATGTTGGGGTTGTGGGGACAAATACAGACACAGACACATGCACACATACATATATATATATATATACATATATATGATGGGCTTCTTTCAGTTTCCGTCTACCAAATCCACTCACAAGACTTTGGTCGGCCCGAGACTATAATAGAAGACACTTGCCCAAGGTGTCACATGAAGTAATAGTTTGTCCTATACTTTTACAGGTGTAATAACTTGTCCTGTACATTTCCAGGTTTATAATCTTAAGAATATTACTTTTCATGTTTGCATTTTTCCATGTAATTTATGATTTTTCCAGGCATTGCTGTTATAAGATAATTAATAATGTGTCAATTAATGATACTGCCAAGCTATCAACAAAGACAGTGCAGACTTCAGCAAGCCGTCTTTTTAGGGATAACTAGCAGTGTAACCCGGCCTTGCCCGGGATTAAGTTCCGATTATTGAGTTAATCAAGTTCTTTATTTCAAACCAAACTAAGTAATATAGACGTCAAATTTGGGCGAAATCTTTTGAAATTAGTTATATTATATATGTATATATACTATATATATATTATATATAATATAAATATATATGGGCAACAGACACGAACACACATACACACACGTACGTACGTACACCTATTGCATGTTTTGTGCACGCATACATGTTCATAAACAGAAATGAATGGAAAAAATGTTGTTAAATTTGTAGATTAACACTCGACTGAACCTAGAACCATATGGTCGGTAAGCAAGCTACTTACCACACAGCCACTCTTGCGCCTGTTATAATGTGTATAGCATTACTAATCTACATACAAACAGAGAACAGCAGTATTTGGTCACAGACAAACTTGTCAAAGAGATTTGTGCATTAGAAAATACAGGGCTCGCTGTTTCAAGTGAATATATTGATTAGATTTTTTACCTGGCCAGCTTTCTATCTAATCACTGAAAGCTTTGTTTACTGATTTCCATATATCGGAATGAATCTTTTTCCCCTTAGGTCAGAATATCCAGAGGTGTTCGTTACTGAAGAAAACAAAAGAGATTGGAATATCTGTTTTCTTAACAATCTGCCGTTGGCATTCTTAGCAAAATCTAAGCTTCTTAACATGTAAGTCTCATTAAGAAGTTTCTCAGAGACAAAATATTAGAGCTAACACTGTTCTACGTTTGTATATACATTTTAAATGTTATATATATATATATATATATATATATATATATAGTTGAGATATATATGATATACATATGATATATGTGTGTAATTCCTTTAGAAAGCCATTATGTTGCATGTGGGATAAAAACAAAAGGATGGAAACAAAAACGAAACTAAACAAAGCAACAGTTTACATTTTTAAACGGCATTTCAATGTTTTGGGATTACGACCCCTATTTTAAGAGAAAGTAAAGGATAGTGAAAGGCTGGTATCGATTGTTTTGAAGCGGCGGAGTTGTCAGACATTCAACGACTCTATAAGCATATATATATATATGTGTGTGTGGTGTGTGTGTGTGTGTGTGTGTGTGTGTGTGTGCATGTGTGTGTATGTATGAATGTAGTTGTATATATATATATATGTGTGTGTGTGTATATATATATATGTATATCTATCTCTCTCTCTATATATATATACAGATATATATACATATGTGAGTATATATATATATATATATATATATATACATATATACATATGTGAGAGTATATATATATATATAACCGGAGTAAACACATAAATGTGAAACAAGGTGGAAAAAAGAGTACTCAAATACCAGTGGTAGAGTAATATACTTTATTTAAGGCAGCAGAGAATTCAACAAAACCTGTTACTCTGAGTTTCCCGTTGCCGTTCGTCGGACAGTTTTTGCTAGAAAAAACTGTCCGACGAACGGCAACGGAAACTCAGAGTAACAGGTTTTGTTGAATTTTCTGCTGCTTTAAATAAAGTATATATATATATATATATATAGTACACAGTGTACAGTTACGAATTACTAATAGATTCATGCAATGGAGACGCAAGTCTGGGCAGGTTTTTATAACGTGTCTTGTGTCTCCAAGCAACCTCC
The DNA here is from genome assembly GCF_006345805.1 of Octopus sinensis. Classification (NCBI taxonomy): domain Eukaryota; kingdom Metazoa; phylum Mollusca; class Cephalopoda; order Octopoda; family Octopodidae; genus Octopus; species Octopus sinensis. The sequence continues at coordinate 3,617 of NW_021832263.1, read as the reverse complement.
TGGATCTGAGCACATGGCTTTTTCAGTGTACAAATCAGGATGCTAGAGCAAATGAAATCACGAGAAAAAGCTATACATGCAAAAAGTGTAAGGGTAAAAAAAAAAAAAAACGAGAAAAGAAAAAAGAAAATTAGAATTATGACTCCTTTCCGTGTGAAGTCATAATTAAGCAGATGTAGAATAATTCAAGGGCGAGGAGTCCAAAATCTATATAGAAAGCTGCTCAATCCGGAGAAGGTGGTATGCACAAGTTTATCAAAAGAAATTTGTCCATATTCTTTTATTCTTTTACACGTTTCAGCTTTATGGTTGTGGTCATGCAAAAGCACCACCCGTGTAATCACCTTTTCAAAAAAAAAGGCCAATCTTATGTGATTGGCTTTTGGTGAAGGAGGGAGATCGACACTGCTGCCCTCTTTCGAGTTTCTTGTTTGGTATTGGTTCATCTCGGGACCTTGGATAGCAGGAGGTCAAGCTGGTTTTTTAAAAACATCTACCCCCAATCCATGAAGATGCCTCAGACGTCTTGGCAAGGCGTCAAATAGCTTGGTGATATGCACACGAAACGGGGCATCGTTGCTCTTATCAATCCCGAAATCATGCACTGTAAGTGATTCTGGGATTGCCGTTACTTATGGTCCAAAGTGTCGTTGTTGCGGCTTCTGAGCACCAATTAGCTGGTAGCGGAGGGCTTGGAATTTCCCTGCAAATTGCATGTTGTTTCCCTCATCCTATTTATATATGACATCTAGATTTTTCTGTTGAAGATTAGCATCAGAAGGTTCCTTGGCTGCTTGTACTTTTGTATCGTCGGCATAGCTGGTGAGTATCTCTGTTTGTGTAACTGATGGCATGTCTGAAAGAGCCACCATGAATAGCAGCAGCCCCAATACAGTTCCCTGAGGTACTCCACTCTCCATTATTGTCTCCTTGAAGAGCGCTCTGTTGGCTTCCATAGCCTAGCTTCTGTCTTCTAAGAAGTCATGCAACCACTCTCTAAGTTTCCCGGCTACCCGAGTCTCTGTTGCTTGTGACATATCATCCCATGCTCAACTTTGTCAACGGCCTTTGCAAAGTCGAGTGATTCATTGTTTCAGCACCCGGTGATAGTGCTGCAAAAGCTGTGTAAAGCAGCTTCTTCCTGATCGGAAGCCCTGCTGGGTATCAGGAAGCAAGTCATTATCTTCAAGGAACGCAATGAGTTCCTTCCTGACAGTGCATTCTATGATTTTGAGAAGATAGAGAAGATAGAGAGACAGGTCTATAATTTTCAGCATTTGCTCTGCTACCTCCATTAAGGACAGGACATATCATGTTTTCCTTTAACTTTTTGGAAGTCTACCAGTTGGAAGGGAATCTGAGGTGGTTTTGCTAGAGCCCCTTTGCATTTCTTTTGAAGGGTTGCTGGGAATCCATCAGGGCCCATGGCTAAGTTTGAGCTCATTTCATCAATGGCCGACATTTCATCTCCTTCTGCTATTTTGCTGCTATCAATAATTGCCATTAATTTGTAGTAGATCTGTGGTGCGAAAGAACTCATTAGATATAGCTGCTTGCAAATGTCCCAATAGAGTGGTGAAAATAATCTTGTATTGCATATTCAGTATTTCACTGATCCTCTGGGAGCGGGGCCTGCAGTGGGCGAGCCATTTACTTCAAACAGCGGCCCTGTTTTGTATCGTACTGAAGCAGACACTTTTGGATGATATCTGTAGAAGACTTTAGGGTTTTCCTTAATATTTTTGATAGCCCTGGCTTCTTTTTCTGTCCTCTCCTTTTCATGGGAGTGTTTGAGTTCATTTTCGTTGTCGGGCAACGTTTGTTTGAAATAGAATCGTTTGTTAGCCTTTAATCGCCCATTTAGACGATTTGAGATTTTTGCACGTCGTCGCGTTACAGTCCTCCTATCCCTGGGAATTATATTTTTGAGTTGGTTTAGCATTCTCTCTAGAACAGAGACTTACTGCATATGTCGTGCATGATTGTCATAAAGTGCTGCAACTTTATGTTAATATCTTGCGTAGAGAAACTGGTAGACCAGTTTTGTTCCATTATCTCTTTCTCGATACTCTTCCAACCAACTTTGTGAAAGCTCAGGTTGGAGAGGAGATGGGTGCTTCTAGTAGCCTGCATGGCTGTAGTCTTCTACAGACCAGACATTGTTAGTTCTATTAAGTTATGGTCTGAGAAAATCGTCGGTGTCACCTTAACATTATGGATGAGCAACTGTTATTTATGAAGCAAAGGTCCAGGACATTTTTTCCACTTTTGGGGTGGAGGATTATTTGCTCCATAAAGAGCATGTTTGTGAGGTGAAGCAGAGATTCAGCGTGCATCAGGCCGTGCCGTGACATCTGATTGCATTTGCTGAAAATTTATGATTTGGAATTCAGTAGTGCAGTGGAATCATGAGATCTAAAAATATACCATCTTTCAGTTGTGCATAAGTTGCATTTCTTTGATCCATTAACACAAGGCATGAATTTCTCTACGATTTTCCTCTTGATTGTAAATAGTGTGCAGTTGGTCTTCCAACCCCGTACGTGGCTAGTCAAATTTATGACTTTATTTTTATTGATGTGCCGGAAAGAAGATTACATAACGTCATTCGAAATCTCCTTCACATAACCCAATGTAACTCTTCATCTCGCTTGAAACTATTAGTATCTCGTATCTATATACGCTCTACAATAAATGATATTTATCTCTCATTGTATCGAATAGTTTTTTGGTTGATCTTACCTTAACGAACAGTAAACTATATATAAATGTGACCGCGTGTGTATCGTTGGCGATTTTTCTTTCTTCTTGGATCTTTCCTTTTCCTATGTTTCTGACGAAGAGCTCCGCTCGAAACGTTAAATCCTCCTTCTTTCTTTCCTTTCCTGAGCGTCCAATAACACTATACTTGTTCCTCGTCCTCGCGTTGTTGTGTTTTCTCTTTGTGTTTTCATGTTTGGATTAACTCTTTACTCTCTTTTTCACTCTTTTACTTGTTTCAGTCATCTGACTGCGGCCATGCTGGAGCACCGCCTTTAATCGAGCAACTCGACCCCAGAACTTATTCTTTGTAAGCCCAGTATTTATTCTATCGGTCTCTTTTGCCGAACCGCTAAGTGACGGGGACATAAACACACCAGCATCGGTTGTCAAGCAATGCTAGGGGGACAAGCACAGACACACAAACATACACGCGCACACATATATATATATATACATATATACGAGAGGGCTTCTTTCAGTTTCCGTCTACCAAATCCACTCACAAGGCTTTGGTCGGCCCGAGGCTATAGTAGAAGACACTTGCCCAAGGTGCCACGCAGTTGGACTGAACCCGGAACCATGTGGTTGGTAAGCAAGCTACTTACCACACTGCCACTCCTACACCTATATATATATACCCCTAACTAATATATATATATATATATATATATATATATATATATATATATATATATATGCAGCCGCGCTTGTGTGCGTGTGTGGTACGGTAAAAAGTCGAGCTGAGTGACAAGAAAAGAACATACGAAAAATTAGAAAAAACACAAAAACAAAATGAAACACTCTCCTCCCTCGTCACATCTTCGAAACCTTATCGATATTATTCTTCGATTTGG
>NW_021832262.1:85000-92500 GCF_006345805.1 Octopus sinensis | reverse complement strand
GTGTAGCACTCTAACCACTAGGCCATGTATCCCCATATAAATATATATATGTCATATTTTGATATGTATCAAGAATCCTTTGTTTGTCAAAAATTAGGTTAAAAAATATCTGAGTTTCTTATACACAGATAGAATTATAATCCCTAACAAAGCCTTTTTCCAGTTTTAAGCTCAAAAAATTACTTATATATGTTATAATACAGTATATATATATACATATATATACACTAGCAGTATTGCCCAGCGTTGCTCGGGTTTGTTTCAACCCTTTAAAATTGGAATTTTTGAAATGTAAAAATTTTGCATTATGTAGTTTGTTATTCTCTTTAAGTGAACATTTTTCTGGTTGAAATACACCGAAAAATGGCGACACAGCAGTCAAAAAATCATAAGAACTAGGGATTTTCATAGAAAAAAAGCACCTTTTTGATGTAAATAATTCTTGGTATTAACATGGTCCAATTTGAATATTTTCTTCTACGGAAGGAAGAGCAAGCCTTCTTCTATCATACACTCAATTTTGGTCAACTTGCAAAACAGGGTATCGGAGGAGATAGTGTTTGTTGAAGGCTACCAAACCTGCCATACACAGACAACTTCAGCTTTATATATATAGAGATATACATACACATATATACATACACACACATACCTGTTACTGTATTTACAGGTGTAAGCATGATAAAATAAAGGTAAACTCCACAGAGAAGGTTTGGTTCCTGCATTCTTCTTTTAATAACCCTGGGAAAGTCATGTACACCACAGCTTCATATATATAGAGATATACATACACATATATACATACACACACATACCTGTTACTGTATTTACAGGTGTAAGCATGATAAAATAAAGGTAAACTCCACAGAGAAGGTTTGGTTCCTGCATTCTTCTTTTAATAACCCTGGGAAAGTCATGTACACCACAGCTTCATATATATAGAGATATACGTACACATATATACATACACACACATACCTGTTACTGTATTTACAGGTGTAAGCATGATAAAATAAGGTAAACTCTACAGAGAAGGTTTGGTTCTGCATTCTTCTTTTAATAACCCTGGGAAAGTCATGTACACCACAGCTTCATATATATAGAGATATACGTACACATATATACATACACACACATACCTGTTACTGTATTTACAGGTGTAAGCATGATAAAATAAAGGTAAACTCTACAGAGAAGGTTTGGTTCCTGCATTCTTCTTTTAATAACCCTGGGAAAGTCATGTACACCACAGCTTCATATATATAGAGATATACATACACATATATACATACACACACATACCTGTTACTGTATTTACAGGTGTAAGCATGATAAAATAAAGGTAAACTCTACAGAGAAGGTTTGGTTCCTGCATTCTTCTTTTAATAACCCTGGGAAAGTCATGTACAACCACAGCTTCATATATATAGAGATATACGTACACATATATACATACACACACATACCTGTTCTGTATTTACAGGTGTAAGCATGATAAAATAAAGGAAACTCTACAGAGAAGGTTTGGTTCTGCATTCTTCTTTTAATAACCCTGGGAAAGTCATGTACACCACAGCTCATATATATATAGAGATATACATACACATATATACATACACACACATACCTGTTACTGTATTTACAGGTGTAAGCATGATAAAATAAAGGTAAACTCCCAAGAGAAGGTTTGGTTCCTGCATTCTTCTTTTAATAACCTGGAAAGTCATGTACACCACAGCTTCATATATATAGAGATATACGTACACATATATACATACACACACATACCTGTTACTGTATTTACAGGTGTAGCATGATAAATAAAGGTAAACTCTACAGAGAAGGTTTGGTTCCTGCTTCTTCTTTTAATAACCCTGGGAAAGTCATGTACACCACAGCTTCATATATATAGAGATATACATACACATATATACATACACAACCATACCTGTTACTGTATTTACAGGTTGTAATGAAAAATAAAGGTAAACTCTACAGAGAAGGTTTGGTTCCTGCATTCTTCCTTTGATAACCCTGGGAAAGTCATGTACACCACAGCTTCCAATCCGGTATCTCCTGACACCATTAAAATTGATGACTCATTAATAGCTCAGATCAGAGGCCATGCAATTAAGTGAACATGTGAAAAAGAAATATTTAATGCTAACGAGGTTGTTATATTGTTTTAACTGTCTTCTACTTCCTCTCATAGTAGAGAGTTAATTTCCTGTTCCTATTTATTTTTTTTTGTTTGTTTGTATGTTTGTTGTTTTTTTTTGTGTTGTTTTATTTCAGGTTAGAGATAATTAGAGTTAATTTATGTCCAATAATATGATACTTAAGATGAAAATTAATATTAAATACACCAATAATGTGTGTCAAGGAACTTTCCACCAGTTACAAGTCCATCCTGGTGTTTATCACTTCCTCTTCTCCTCCTCCTCCTTCTCATTATTATTAAGGTGGCGAGATGGCAGCATTGTTAGCATGGCAGACAAAATGCTTAGCGGTGAGCTGGCAGAAACGTTAGCACGCCGGGGTGAAATGCTTAGCGGTATTTCGTCTGCCGTTACGTTGTGAGTTCAAATTCCGCTGAGGTTGACTTTGCCTTTCATCCTTTCGGGGTCGATAAGTTAAATACCAGTTACCCACTGGGGTCGATGTAATCGACTTAATACCTATGTCTGTCCTTGTTTGTCCCCTCTGTGTTTAGCCCCTTGTGGGTAATAAAGAAATAGGTATTTCGTCGGCCGTTACGTTCTGAGTTCAAATTCCGCTGAGGTCGACTTTGCCTTTCTTCCTTTCGGGGTTGATTAAATAAGTACCAGTTATGCACTGGAGTCGATATAATCGATTTAATCCACTTGTGTGTCCTTGTTTGTCCTCTCTGCGCTTAGCCCCTTGTGGGTAGTAAAGAAATCCCTTGAGGGTCAATGAAATAAGTACCAGATGAGCACTAGGGTTGATGTTATCAACTTACCCACAAAATTTCAGGCTTTGTGCCTTTAATAGAAAGGGTTATTATTATTATTATTATTATTATTATTATTATTATTATTATTATTATTATTATTGAGTGAGAGAGCAGTACATGCCATCAAAGTGACACTGGGGTAAAATATACGAAGCTCAGAATACCCATCATGACTACCCGTCTGATAAGGGTACACCAGGAACATGCATCACAACCATATGAGTGTGACATGGTGATCTCATATCAAGATAAACAGTGCATGAACTTGCAGGTGGGGCCCAGTTAGAATTTTCTTCTGGTCGAGTAACCCATCCTGCTCAAAAGGTCTCTGAATAAGGGTTGTTTAAGGATGTTGAAAGAACCACCCATGTTTCCAGAGGTGAGTTATTCAAGCCCCAAAGAATCCCTCTCAACACATGGCTATGATGCTCCCCCACTACTTCTGCTCGTGGTCAGAGCTGCACATATCGTCAGCCACTAAGGGACATGCTCAACTGGTTAAGGTCAAACAACTGACAAGCAAATCTGTGGTATTGAGCAGAATGTTTGCTGTAGCCCATCTTTTATACCAAGACAAAACAATGTACATGATAACAATTCCAATTATTATTATCATTATTATTATTATTATTATTATTATTATTATTATTATTATTATTATTATTATTATCATTATTATTATTATTATTATCATTTTTCATGCTGGCATGGATTGCTTGGTTTGGCAGGACCTGACAAGCTAGAGGACTGTGTCTGCTGTGGCATGGTTTCTGCAAGTGAATGCCCTTCCTAACACCAACCACTTTACAGAGTGTATTGAGTCCTTTTTATTTTTCCTCTTTTTTTTTTTTGCGGCAACATCACTAGTGAAGAGCATCTTGTTACTCACAAGTCTAAGGGCCTAAAGTGGCTCCTACAACTACAAGGAGGCAAAAGAGAGAGAGGAGGTGATGATTCTAGGAGAGGTGGTGATGAGAGATAGTAAGAGGAGAGAAATAGATTTATAGTTATGTTAAAGTGGTGGCATTTATGGTGGTGGTGGTCGTGGTGGGATGTTATGGCCTGATTTCTGAAAAACAGCTCGATTTATAAATCAAACTCACCAAGGCGTAGGAGTGGCTGTGTGGTAAGTAGCTTGCTTACGAACCACATGGTTCCGGGTTCAGTCCCACTGCGTGGCACCTTGGGCAAGTGTCTTCTACTATAGCCTCGGGCCGACCAAAGCCTTGTGAGTAGATTTGGTAGACAGAAACTGAAAGAAGCCCGTCGTATATATGTGTATATGTTTGTGTGTGTGTGTGTGTGTTTGCCCCCCCCCCCCAACATCGCTTGACAACCGATGTTGGTGTGTTTACGTCTCCGTAACTTAGCAGTTCGGCAAAAGAGACCGATAGAATAAGTACTAGGCTTACAAAGAATAAGTCCTGGGGTCGATTTGCTTGACTAAAAAGGTGGTGCTCTAGCATGGCCACAGTCAAATGACTGAAACAAGTAAAAGAGTAAAAGAGTAAAGAGTAAGGTGCTTTATAGAAGTCATTGTCTAAATACTGCTTATTAAACTCAATTTCTAGTAAAACAATTAATAATAACTTCCATGGTAAAATAAAGGCCATGAGTTGGCAGGACTGCTAAGATCTCTGAACACCTGCTGCAAGAGGCGCCCATCAGTACCACATCTCTGTAAAAGTATGTAGGTCTCTAGAAGGACAGACAATCCACAGCCAATAATTAAGTGGTGGTATTGATTGAAATAGAAGGCGGCGAGCTGGCAGAAACGTTAGCACGCCGGGCGAAATGCATATTGGGAATGAGTATAGACAGTAAAGAAATCAAGGAAAATACTGATCAAGAGAATGACAGAATGGAAAGAGGATATAACTTGAGGAGAAATAATTAAGAGGGTAGAAAAAAAATTTGGAAAGTACCCGGACTTAGTAAAAATATTCCAAAGGCGGCGAGCTGACAGAAACGTTAGCACGCCGGGCGAAATGCTTAGCGGTATTTCGTCTGCCGCTACGTTCTGAGTTCAAATTCCGCCGAGGTTGACTTTGCCTTTCATTCTTTCGGGGTCGAGAAATTAAGTACCAGTTATGCACTGGGGTTGATATAATCGACTTAATCCGTCTGTCTGTCCTTGTTTGTACTCTCTGTGTTTAGCCCCTTGTAGGTAGTAAAGAAATAGGTATTGATTGAAATGTTGCAGCCATCATGTATGCATATATGCATGTGTGCATGTGTGTATGTATGTTCTTTTTCGCTTTTTAATTCAGAGTATCACACATCAGAAATAATCTTTTGTGCTGGGAATAGCAACAGATTTTGGGATTCTGGGTTACACGTGTAGAAGTTATTAAGTGTGATTTAGCATTTAGTGGTAGTGGTGATGGTGGTGGTTGTAAAAAATGTGGTTTGGCGTTGGCTGGTAACACTTGTACAAATTGTGCATCTTCTCCCAGGTAACTGAGTGAAGTTATAGCCACTGCATATGGATAGTCTCTTGTGTTAAGAATAATGGTATATTTTGGGATTTCATGTGTTCATAACTTTATTTTATTTACAGTTGGCAGATTTACCATGGAGCTGTCCGGTATACATTCAGAAGAATGAGTTCTCAAGAATGACGATTTGATGTCTATGTTTAGCATATAGGGTGTCCACTTTAGTGGTCATTCCTCTTAATTTTGTATATATATGTATGTATATATATATATAGACAGATAGACATATACACATACATACATACATACATACATATATACATATATCCATATACATACATATATATATATATATGTATATATATATATATATATATATATATATATGTATCATTTCGACCCTGTGCTTGAGGAGACCTATTGAGCTATTGAGTCAAGTACACCAACATCAAAAATCAATGGAAATTGTAGTTGTGATCCCTGTGCCGGTGGCATGTAAAAAGCACCATCCGAACGTGGCCGATGCCAGCACCGCCTTGACCGACTTCCGTGCCGGTGGCATGCAAAAAGCACCAATTCAATCGTGGCCGCTGCCACCCTCACCTGGCACATAAAGAGCACCCACTACATTGACAGAGTGGTTGGCATTAGGAAGGGCATCCAGCCGTAGAAACACTGCCAGATCAGACTGGAGCTTAGTGCAGCCTTCTGGCTTCCCATATCCCCAGTCGAACCATCCAACCCATGCTAGCATGGAGAGTGGATGTTAAACGATGATGATGATGATGATGATGATGATGATGATGATGATGATGATATATATATATATATATATATATATATATATATATATATATATATATATATATATATACATATATTTGTTTGTGTGTACATGTGCGTGATTTACATATTTCTGTATTTATGCATGTATGTACATATGTATACACAAATTTATGTATGTATAAATGCATGAGTGTATGTCAAATTGCTACGTTGACATTGTTGGACACTGATGCTTTAATCTCATGAATTATTCATGGGACAATCAAGTCACAGAGTTAATTAGATCTTGGTAGATTTTATGGATCTGTTTTCCTTAGCATCATTTGTTAAATTAAACAATGTCACTGAATCCAGTTCAGAAGTAGCAGATGAGGAGGAGGTGTTTGTAACAGATGCTTAATGCCATCCAATACGTGGACAACTGTGTGTATGTATACATGCATTTGAACATTGACCAATGCATGGATGTATGCGTGTGTGTGATGGTTGATTAATATTTACTGAGAATTCTGCTGAGGATATTATGTCAATCATTTGTTTTGCCCAGTATGTTGAGATTCCAGGTTACAACCTCACTGGTGATCTTGTAGCAGAAACAGTTATAACAATAATGATTGCCTGAGCTGATAAGGGAGTCCTCTATGTGGTCGGTCGCTCAACCTTCTAGAAATAGCAGCCAAATTTACCTCAAATTATACTATCCTGTTTTGTAAAAGGAATGGGGTGCTTTGGATAATGTAGTCCTAAGTATGTAACAGCTAAGAAAGGAGAAGGATGGACACATACTCTCTCTTTTTCTCTCTCTTACTTGTTTCAGTCATTTGACTGCGGCCATGCTAGAGCACCGCCTTTAGTCAAACAAATCGACCCTGGAACTTATTCTTTGTAAGCCCAGTACTTATTCTATCGGTCTCTTTTGCCGAACCGCTGATTGACGGCGACGTAAACACACCAGCATCGGTTGTCAAGCAATGCTAGGGGGACAAACAAAGACACACAAACATACACACACACATATATATATACACATATATACGATGGGCTTCTTTCAGTTTTCGTCTACCAAATCCACTCACAAGGCTTTGGTCGGCCCGAGGCTATAGTAGAAGACACTTGCCCAAGATGCCACGCAGTGGGACTGAACCCGGAACCAAGTGGTTGGTAAACAAACTATCAACCACACAGCCACTCCTACACTCCTAGAATACAAATTCAGAAAAGTGATGACAATGAAGACAAGGACAACAAAAAAGATGGTGAAAAAGACAATGAAAATGATGATGATGATGATGACATTAACAA
>NW_021832262.1:72500-80000 GCF_006345805.1 Octopus sinensis | reverse complement strand
TTCATTATCATTGGCAGAAACGTTAGCACACCGGGCGAAATGCTTAGCGGTATTTCGTCTGCCGTTACATTCTGAGTTCAAATTCCACCGAGGTCAACTTTGCCTTTCAGGGTCGATAAATAAAGTACCAGTTATGCACTGGGGGTCGATGTAATCGACTTAATCTGTTTGTCTGTCCTTGTTTGTCTCCTCTGTGTTTAGCCCCTTGTGGGTAGTAAAGAAATAAATATATAGTTTGGAAAGAGAAGAGGATCTGCAGGTTAACTCTACCCACTGTTTTGTACATTAAAATGTGTAGCGTAGTGGTTAAGGTGTTCATTTCATGATCTTAATGTTGTTGGTTCTGTTCCTCAACTAAGCAGCAAAAATACTTCATTTCATATTGCTCAGGTCTATTCACCTGTATTGAGAACTAGCTGTGGACCAGCGCTGCCCTTTCTCTTTCTCTGTCTGTCTGTCTCTCGAGAGACATACTGCTGGGTCAAGAGTAGGATAGTCAAGAGGATGTCTAGGTCTGCTCAAGACTACACAGGCACCTAAAATAATAAGTGAAAGCATGGTACACAATCATCAAGCCATACTTGCTCCTGTGTGATGGTTGGCTGTAATGTAGTTAGAGGAGGAAAGGCATAACTAATGAGGTCCTTCTTTTTTGTGCAGGGCATGACAGAGGGAGATATATATATATATATATTATATATATATATATATATAACGGGAAAGTTTATGAAAATAAGCAAAAGACAAAGGCAGGTGGAGTACAAACAAACAAATGTATTAGTATAGCGCTCAAGAATAGAAATAGAAAAAGTCTTTTACGTTTCGAGCCTACGCTCTTCGACAGAAAGATACACAGAAAAAAAACACGGAGAGAAACAAGGAGAGAAAAAAATGCATGTAGGAGCTAACGATCTATCATGGCGTCCTGACCATGATAGATATATATCATATATATATATCATATAATAAAATATGAGGGAATAAATCCAAACTTACAGGGAAAAATCAGATTTAGGATTGAATCCAATTTTATAGTAAAATATTATATTATATTAAATTAGAGATAAAACCACTATTAGACAAATCAAACAATGAAAAACTTAAGCCAATACATAAAATTAATTAATTTATATTATTTTAAATATATATCAAAAGTATTAAAAGTTTAATAAAAGATAATGAGTAAAACACTACGATCGTTTCATGGCTGTCCAATTCGTAATAATTCGAGTTATGGTTACAGTCAATCTTCAGGTAATTGAAATATTTATCTTAGTGAGGTTTATATATATATTTATATATATTATATATATAAATAGAGAGAGAGAGAGCAAATCCTCCTTGCTTCAACTACTCTTGCTAAAGTGTCACATAATTGGCATCCATGCTGGTGCTACATAGAAGCACCTGTGCTGGTGACATATAAAAAGCACTTATTACACTCTTGGAGTAATTGGCGTTAGGAAGAGCATCCAGCCATAGAAATCATGCCAAATGAGACTGGAACTTGGTGCATCTCTCAGGCTTATCAGTTTCGGCCAAACCATCTGAGCCATGCCAGTATGGAAAGTTGATGCTAAATGATGATAATAATAATGATGACGATGATGATGATGATGATGATGATGACGATGATGATGATGATGATGATGATGATGATGATATGATATAATATATTCTTTTATTCTTTTATTTGTTTCAGTCATTTGACTGCGGCCATGCTGGAGCACTGCCTTTAGTTGAACAAATCGACCCCCAGGACTTATTCTTTGTAGTCTAGTACTTTTTTTTATTCTTGGATACGTACCATGGTACCAAATACCAGACTAGGGTCAAACTAAAAATGTGGCAGACATAAAGATATGGAAAAAAAATTTTCATCACTTAAAGAAGAGAAATTTTGAAATGTCTGAGAAAAAAAAAATTTTTTAGGAACATCAAGTTCTGTGAGATATTGGTCGGAATTAAAGTCTTAAGGTCTTTGAGTGCAAGCTGAAGTCTGTTGAAGACAGAGATAAAAATCATTCGTCATTAACTCCAAAGGACATTTGTCTCTCCCTTGCACCCCACCCCCTTTCCTTCTCCCCCATTACTGACAGCTGCCACTAAGTAATTAAAAGAGAGTCTTGTCTAAAGTGAACAGTCGGCTTGATAGATTGTCTTCAGGCAGCATCTTAGACAACTGCTACATAAAACACACACACACACACACACACACATACACACGCACACACACACAACACACACACACACACACACACACGCATGCATGCTCGCAAAACTAAGGAACATTTCTTAAGCAAAATTGTTTATATTTCTGGAGTATTTTATAAAATAAATGTTCGCATGCACCCACACACACATACACACACACACACACACACACACACACGCACACACACACACACATCAGAAATTCCAGACACGGAAGCAAAACCTAGAATCAAGAGTCTTCAAAGTAAACACAACAAGAATGAAGCTTTGGTTAAGTAGGATAGAAGACAGGACCCTAGTGCCATCTGGGAACTAGCCATGTTCACTCTCTCAAGATGTAGAAAAAGAATGGGTAAAAATTCCATACAAGTGTAAACTAAAGATACACAGGCAATGAAGTGGTGGGTGCTGATCTCAGGTAGACTTTGTAGGTGGCAGAAGTAGAGGAGCAAACTGGCAGAAACGTTAGCACACCCGGCGAAATGCTTAGTGGTATTTCATCTGCTGTTAGGTTCTGAGTTCAAATTCTGCCGAAGTCGACTTTGCCTTTCATCCTTTCAGGGTCGATTAAATAAGTACCAGTTACGCACTGGGGTTAATATAATCGACTTAATCCGTTTGTCGGTCCTTGTTTGTCCTCTCTGTGTTTAGCCCCTTGTGGCTACTAAAGAAATAGGTATTTCGTCTGCCGTTACGTTCTGAGTTCAAATTCCGTCGAGGTCGACTTTACCTTTTATCCTTTCGGGGTCGATAAATTAAGTACCAGTTATGCACTGGGGTCGATGTAATCGACTTAATCCGTTTGTCTGTCCTTGTTTGTCCTCTCTGTGTTTAGCCCCTTGTGGCTAGTAAAGAAATAGGTATTTCATCTGCTATTACGTTCTGTGTTCAGATTCCACCAAAGGCGACTTTGCCTTTCATCCTTTCAGGGTCATTAAATTAAGTAACAGTTTCGCACTGGGGTCGATGTAATCGACTTAATCCCTTTGTCTGTCCTTGTTTGTCCATGCTATGTTTAGCCCCTTGTGGGTAATAAAGAAATAAGAAACATTAGCACGCTGGGTGAAATGCTTAGCGGTATTTAGTCCTCTGTTACGTTCTGAGTTCAAATTACGCCGAGGTCGACTTTGCCTTTCATCCTTTCGAGGTCAATAAATTAAGTACCAGTTTTGCACTGAGGTCGATGTAATCGACTTAATCCCTTTGTCTGTCCTCTATGTTGAGCCCCTTGTGGGCAATAAAGAAATAGGAAGTAGAGGAGTAGTTAAATAGTCCGAAATATGTATGAAAGGGATTGTATTTGTTACATGACCAGAAGGCACTCTAGAAGTTGTTGATGGCTTTTGTTACCTAGGTAACCTAATTAGCAGTAGAGGGGCGGGAGTGTTTCCAAACTGTGGTAACTAGAGTAAAAATAGGGCTCAAGAAGCTATTCATATGGCTAGCAACAAAGGGATTTTCTTTCAAGGACCTGAAGAGATGGTCGTGCCTTTGTGTGTTGGCTTCAAGCTTTGGTTGTAAAACAAGTGCCATAGCTTCATGAGCGGCTGTGTGGTAAGTACATATACACACATATATATACACGTATGCACACAACCAGTTTAAATTGGCTGTCTAAACTCCACGTGCTATATGGTCAAAATACCACTGCAGCGAATATAATGACGAGGCTTCTTTCAGTTTCCCTCTACCAAATCCCCTCACAAGACTTTGGCTGGTCCAAGGCTATAGTAGAAGACACTTACCCAAGGTGCTATGCAATGAGACTGAACCTGGAACCAGCATGGCCACAGACCAATGACTGAAACAAGTAAAAAAAAAAAGACACACACACACACACACACACACACTCACATACACACACATGCAGACAGACAGTAGGAGAGTTAAATAAAGCTATCAGTAGTTACATAGTAGTTTAATTCTGATCGTAATTTTCATTTTAATGCTGTAATGTCACTATCCCCACCAGACACTTCTACTGAGAGAGATATTACGTGCTCTGTTAACTACTGGTCAACTAATCCCTAAAAGGGGCCAGAGGTGGGGGTGTGAGGGGTGAGGAATGTTTCAGGTTGGGAATGGGGGTCGGGCTTTAGATGAGAAAGCTAAAAACATTTCAATAACAATATTTGTCAATTGGGTGTGAAAAGTGGGGTAGGAAAAGTGGGGTTTACTGGACCCTAAATTTTGAATTATTACACCTATTACACTGGGAATAGGTAGTATACGGAAGGGGGAGTGAAGAGGGTAGGATACCCTTCCTCTTCTCCCTTCCCCAGTTCTACTCATCCAGTTAGTTCTTTGAGTTGGTAGGGCAGGGGATTAAAGCTGATATCTCCTAATGTAATCCAAGACCAAAGTTACTAATCTCTCAGGGTTTCAGTATTTAAGTTGGAGTAAAGAATCCAAAGATGGCTGGGGGTGGGGAGGGGGGAGGCTATGAAATAGCAGTAGTAGTAGCAGTAGCAGCAGAAGCAGTAAGATCTTCATCACATCATATCATCATCATCATCATCATTTAGCGTCCGCTTTCCATGCTAGCATGGGTTGGACGGTTCAACTGGGGTCTGTGAAGCAGGAAGGCCGCATCAGGCCCAGTCAGATCTGGCAGTGTTTCTACGGCTGGATGCCCTTCCTAACACCAACCACTCCGTGAGTGTAGTGGGTGCTTTTTACGTGCCACCCGCACAGGTGCCAGACGGAGCTGGCAAACGGCCACGAACGGATGGTACTTTTACGTGCCACCGGCACAGAGGCCAGGCGAGGCTGGCAACGGACACGAACGGATGGTGCTTTTACGTGCCACCGGCACGGAGGCCAGGCGAGGCTGGCAACGGACATGAATGGATGGTGCTTTTCATATAGACATGAAAATTGAAATCTGAAGGAAGAACATGAATTAGTTTGCGAAAAGACAAAAGAGGACGGAGATGATGAAACGATGGGTTAACGAAGAAAAAATAATCATTTCAGTCCGCTTAATGAAGATGTCTTTGTATTAATTAATAAAGTGTGGGGAAGGTGTTGAGGAAGAAGAGGAAGAGGGTTTCTTTAAGTTTGGTAAAAAGGGTTTCTGTATAAAAGATGTCAACAGAGGCAGTGTAATCATCGTTAATGTATTTTTGGTTAATTAGTTGGCATTCTGTTCATTACATATGGACTGAATCAAGAATGGACTCCTGGAATATAATCATTGTTGAAATATCTACCCTCATCTAATTACTCCGTGTAACATAATTTTTGTCCTTGGGTAGAAGCTGTTATTTACTGGCGGCGAACTGGCAGAATTGTTAGCACGCCGGGCGAAAGGCGTAGCCGTATTTCGTCTGCCGTTACGTTCTGGGTTCAAATTCCGCCGAGGTCGACTTTGCCTTTCATTCTTTCGGGGTCGATAAATTAAGTACCAGTTACGCACTGGAGTAGATGTAATCGACTTAATACCTTTGTCTGTCCTTGTTTGTCCCCTCTATGTTTAGCCCCTTGTGGGCAATAATGAAATAAGAAACGTTAGCATGCCGGGTGAAAGGCGTAGCCGTATTTCGTCTGCCGTTACGTTCTGGGTTCAAATTCCGCCGAATTCGACTTTGCCTTTCATTCTTTTGGGGTCGATAAATTAAGTACCAGTTACGCACTGGGGTCGATGTAATCGACTTAATCCGTTTGTCTGTCCTTGTTTGTCTTCTCTGTGTTTAGCCCCCCTGTGGGTAGTAAAGAAATATATTTACTTACCCTTGGAAAGTATGAAAAATGGTTAATGTTTCCTTCAAAGTTTGCTTTTGTTACATTTATTCAAACCCCAAAGAATCCCTCTCAACACATGGCTATGGTGCTCCCCACCCCACTACTCCTGCTTATGATCAAAGATGTGCATACCATCAGCCACTGAGGGACATGCTCAAGTAGTGAAGGTCAAGTAACTGACAAGCAAATCTTTGGTATTGAGCAGAATATTTGCTATAATGATATTTCTGCTTCAGCTTTGTAAGCATAGTACTTATTCTATCAGTCTCTTTTGTCGAACCACTAAGTAATGGGGACGTAAACACACCAGCATCGGTTGTCAAGCGCTGTTGGGGGGGACAAACACAGACACACAAACACACACACACATATATATACGACGGGCTTCTTTCCAGTTTCCGTCTACCAAATCCACTCACAAGGCTTTGGTCGGCCTGAGGCTATAGGAGAAGACACTTGCCCAAGGTGCCACACAGTGGGACTGAACCCAGAACCATGTGGCTGGTAAGCAAGCTACTTGCCACACAGCCACTATATATATATATATATATATATATATATTTAAAAAAGGAGATGTGGAACACGAGTTGTGATATATAAAAAAGGAAATGAAGAAAATGCTGACAAAATAATTTAAGTAATTTAAGTAATTTAATTAGGTGAAAAGAACTTTCACCTAATTAAATTACTTAAATTACTTAAATTATTTTGTCAGCATTTCATTTCCTTTTATATATATATATATATTATATTATATATATATATGATATATATACACACAAGGGGCTTCTTTCAGTTTCTGTCTACCAAATCCACTCACAAGGCTTTGATTGGTCCGAGGCTATAGTAGAAGGTTCCACGCAGTGGGACTGAACCGGGATCCATGTGACAGGAAAGCAAGCTTCTTACCACCCAAACAAAATCAATCAACCCCACCAGAAATATTGATGGTGGTGGTGGTGGGTGGTGGTGGGTGGTAGTGGTGGCAGGGAAATGGCAGTAGGGATGGAATAGTTGATTTAATTGATATCCCCTTTACCAGTACTTTGGTCCCCCACCCCACCCCACCCCATTACCATCCCTGCTGAAGGATGAAAGGTAAAGTCCAGCTCGGAGTAAATGTCACCACAGGAGAGAGGAATCAAAGAATGGTAGGTGTACTTACTACAGCCGCTGGAATTACAGTTTTTTTTTTTAATAAACACACACACACACACACACACGCACACACACATACACACACACACATGTATACACATGCACGAATACACGCAAGATAAAAGAAATGAGTTTAATGGAGTTAGAAGATAAAAGTCAAAACTTTTTGAAGAATTGTCAGATTTTTATATGGAAAAAATAATAATCAAAAAACCCAAAAAAAAACCCCAAAAAAACTCTTGGCTATTTAGGAGGTTTCTTTACAGCTAATCTGTCTTAATCTACTAAATATATATATATCTTTTAAACGAGCAACATTACCCAGAGACAAAGAGAGTAATTGGGTATATATGTGACTATTTTGTATGTGTATATATATATATG
>NW_021832262.1:40000-65000 GCF_006345805.1 Octopus sinensis | reverse complement strand
CTTTGGTCACAAAGAAAACTCAACTACAAAGTTAAGCCTATATCATAATCTTTTACTCATTTACTCTTTTACTTGTTTCAGTCATTTGACTGTGGCCGTGATGGAGCACCACCTTTAGTCAACCAAATTGACCCCAGGACTTATTCTTTGTAAGCCTAGTACTTATTCTATCAATGTCTTTTACTAAACCACTAAGTTACGGGGACGTAAACATACCAGCATCGGTTGTCAAGTGATGGGGGAACAAACACAGATACACAAACATATACACACACATACATATCTATCTATATATATATATACATATATACGACAGACTTCTTTCAGTTTCCGTCTACCAAATCCACTCACAAGGCTTTGGTCGACCCGAAGCTATAGTAGAAGACACTTGCCCAAGGTGCCATGCAGTGTGACTGAATCTGAATCCACGTGGTTCATTAGCAAGCTACTTACCACACAGCCACTCAACTTTTAATGTCCGTCTTTCATGCTGGCATAATTTGAATGGTTTGACAAGATCTAACAAGCTCCAATGTCTCCACTGGTATGGTTTGCATGGCTGGATGATCTTCCTGATGCCAACTTCTCTCCTGAGGTCACCAAGTAACTCATCCTTTTATATATTGGTTTCAAATTTTAGCATGAAGCCAGTAATTTTGCAGGGTGGGGGTAAGTGAGTGACATCGACTCCAGTGTATAACTGGTACTTATTTTATCAACCCCCGAAAGGTTGAAAGAGAAACTCAGCCTTGGTGGAATTTGAACTCAGAATGTGAAGCAGGAGTGGCTGTGTGGTAAGTAGCTTGCTAACCAACCACATGGTTATGGGTTCAGTCCCACTGTGTGGCATCTTGGGCAAGTGTCTTCTGCTATAGCCCTGGGTCGACCAATGCCTTGTGAGTGGATTTGGTAGACAGAAACTGAAAGAAGCCTGTCGTATATATGTATATATATATATATATATATATATATATATATATATGTATGTGTGTGTTTGTGTGTCTGTGTTTGTCCCCCTAGCATTGCTTGACAACTGATGCTGGTGTGTTTACGTCCCTGTCACTTAGTGGTTCGGCAAAAGAGACTGATAGAATAAGTACTGGGCTTACAGAGAATAAGTCCCGGGGTCGATTTGGTCGACTAAAGGCGGTGCTCCAGCATGGCCGCAGTCAAATGACTGAAACAAGTAAAAGAGTAAAAGAGAGTATGGATGAAATGCCGCTAAAAAGTTTGCCAGCTAACCACTTTCATCTCTTTAGACATTGCTACTCTGAGTTTCATCTGACCATTATTGCTTTTAGGAACATGCTTGGTCTTTGAAACAGAGAGGATTTTGATGAAAATGATCTTCAAAAGAAACTAAGGATTGGTCTTCAAGAATATCTTAATTGCTAATTACTTTGGAAAAAAAAAAAGAAAAAGAAAAAAGGGGCAATTTAGTCGGGG
Source organism: Octopus sinensis (assembly GCF_006345805.1). Lineage (NCBI taxonomy): Eukaryota > Metazoa > Mollusca > Cephalopoda > Octopoda > Octopodidae > Octopus > Octopus sinensis. Next base: position 63,554 of record NW_021832262.1, on the reverse strand, counting down.
ATTTTTTGTTGTTGTTGTTCGGTATCATCAGCTTGGCTTAATCAAGATTACCTAAATTATCTGTAGAGAGTAAGAATACACAATATAAACAGCTAACGAGGTTAATAAACCTAGGGAATTGTCTATGAGCCTAACGGTTATTAGAAACTGAAAAATTTTGGACACATCACATGAAATAATTTGTAATTTCCTGCAAGCAAGCAGTTAATATCAATATTTAAGTAATTTTGGTAATGTTGGTAATTAGCCAGTAATTAACAGAGATAGTCATTGATTGGACAATTAAAGGATGTATATATTTGTGTAACCAAGTTAATGCAGTGGTGGAGGGAGAGACCTCTGTTTGATAAAAATAAAGTATATGTCTAATTATCTCTCTCTCTCTCTCTCTCTAAATATATATATACATACATACATACATATATATATATATATATATATATATATATATACACACATATATATATATGTGCATATATATATATGTGTATATATATATATATAATATATATACACACATATATATATAATATATATATATATATATATATATATATATATATATACACACATACATATATATGTGTGTAAATTTTTGTTTTGTTTTTTTAATTTTTGTGATATTCCTATTAAAAACTAATATCTTTATAAAAGACTTTTATTCAATTACAATCCGATTTTTTTTAGAATTCCAATTTTGTTGATTACAGCAAAAAAAGTATTGTCTATAATGAAAACAGAAAAACAAGAGAAAAAAATCAGAAAACTTTGAACTTGTTCATTAAATGTGTAAGTATATAAGTAAGTAATACACAAGTCTGTACACACAAATCTCTATGAATGTATATATAACAACAGCTTCATCTTGTCTGATGATGGCTGCCTCACATTATGTTAGGGAAACATTTGTACATCATTGGATTTAACCCTTTAGTGTTCAGATTATTCTATCAAACATAATGCTTATTGATTCCCATTGATTTGAATTAATCATGCATTATCTCATATCTTCAAGATCTTGATGGTGTAATTACTTCATGTAGAATAACATTGTAGGGTAGGTGTGAGAGCCTGCATCTGGTCAGTTTGAACATAAAGCAGACTAGCTATTTTGGCCGGATATGACCGGTTTAAATACTAAAGGGTTAAGTGATAAAAACTTGTACAACACTTTTGCCACTCTCTCGGTTGCCATAATAGTTCTGGTTACAAGCACCGTGAGATGACTGGTAATATTTTGACGGCAAGTAAGGTGGCGAGCTGGCAGAACCATTAGCACGCCGGGCGAAATGCGTAGCCGTATTTCGTCTGCCGTTACGTTCTGAGTTCAAATTCCGCCGAGGTCGACTTTGCCTTTCATCCTTTCAGGGTCAATAAATTAAGTACAAGTTACGCACTGGGGTTGATGTAATTGACTTAATCCATTTGTCTGTCTTTGTTTGTGCCCTCTATGTTTAGCCCCTTGTTGGTAGTAAAGAAATAGGTATTTCTTGTGTATTTATGTTCTGAGTTCAAATTCCACCAAGGTCAACTTTACCTTTCATCGTTTCAGGGTCGATAATATAAGTACCAGTTGAACACTGGTGTTGTTGTATTCGACTTATCCCCTTCCCTGAAATTTCTGGCCTTGTGCCAAAATTTGAAATCAATATTTCGACTGCAAGTTTTATGTCAGAGTATCTTTCTCCTAGAAGAGCTGTCTTCCCCACAACTTTGTCAAAAATAACAAGAGCCTGCTCTTACCCCAGGGAAATTTATTGAATCCATAGATAGGAACCTGTCAGGTACTACCGTTCTGGATCAGAACTGACCTGGGAGTAAAGGTAAGAAGTGATTCTACTTTCATGGCCAAAAGTTTGGAACATAGATCTGAAAATTAGAATCTTTATATTAAATGCCCAAGGTTATATTTGATCAGCACTATATTATTACTACTTACAGTAATATGGTGGGTATAACAATTTTAATTTTTAAAGAAATGTTCCAAACTTTTGCCCACAACTGTATGCTCCCCACAGCTCTGGAACTCCTAAACTGGAGCCTCCCTAATACATGCAGTTTAATGCATTCATTCAGTCATCTTGACAGCATTATGGTTTCCTCTTCCACCCAGGCAAAACAATACACCAAGCCCTATAGAATATATTTGTTGACAGTAAGTCATAGCATACACATACATTAGTATTGAGGACTTAGCTCCATACAGCCCATGGGTTAAAACATGGGCTAAACTACAATAACATAGGTATCATCATCATCATCATCATCATCATCATCATCGTTTAACGTCCGTTTTCCGTGCTAGCATGGGTTGGACAGTTCGACTGGGGTCTGGGAAGCCAGGGGCTGCACCAGGCTCCAGTCTGATCTGGCAGAGTTCCTACAGCTGCATGCCCTTCCTAACGCCAACCACTCCGCAAGTGTAGTGGGTGCTTTTTACGTGCCACCTGCACAGGTGCCAGGGGGGTCCAGCATCGGTATGGAAGATGTTAAAATTCTGGAAATGAAGAATTGAGTGCAGGATTTGGGAAAGGATGATCAGCAGAAGACAGGTGGGTGTCTAACAAGGTAGAAGGTAGAAATTGTATGTGGCTCATTAATACAGAGAAGTAGGGAGAAACCACAAAAGCCATCTGTGGGTCTGTGACTGTAGAGTTTTGGTGAGTGAAGTATTGCTAATTAACCAAATAGCAATTTTACTGATGTAGTCTGAGATGTGTTTGTAGCAGGACTCAGCCTAGGTAGCTCACACCTGAACTTTGTAAAAGGTCAGTCAGTGGTTAAATATGAAACGTTCTTTTCTTTTTCTAACCCTGAGGAGGTATAGTTATTGAGAAGCAGATTTTGGTAATGCTAGAGATGTGTGGCTCCTGTGAAATGTCAGAAATTGAGAGGTCCATTATTTGTTGCAATTTTGAGTGGATTTTTTTTAGGCATGGGTCATTCATGAGAAGCAGGTGGGTGAGTGCAATTATTTTAAGGTTTGTGAGAGTATTTTAACCCTTTTGTTACCAACCCGGCTGAAACCGGCTCTGGCTCTGAGTACAAATGTTTTGTTTCCATAAGTTTCGAATTAAAATCTTCCACCAAACCCTTAGTCACAATTTATGTTCCTAACACTAGCTGAATGACAACTAAGTTATTTTACTAAATTCTTTCTTATATTTATAATTAAATTGAAAGAAACACAGAGCATCTCAAAATAAATACAGTAACAAAAGGGTTAAGATGTGTGATTAAATGAACCCTTTTGTTAAAACCCAGCTGAAACCGGCTCTGGCTCTGAGTACAAATGTTTTGTTTTCATAAGTTTTGAATTAAAATCTTCCACCAAACCCTTAGTCACAATTTATGTTCCTAACACTTGCTGAATGACAACTAAGTTATTTTACTAAATTCTTTCTTATATTTATAATTAATTGAAAGAAACACAGAGCATCTCAACAGAAATACAGTAACGAAAGGGTTAAGTTGTGTGATTAAATTAACCCTTTTGTTAAAACCCAGCTGAAACCGGCTCTGGCTCTGAGTACAAATGTTTTGTTTTCATAAGTTTTGAATTAAAATCTTCCACCAAACCCTTAGTCACAATTTATGTTCCTAACACTAGCTGAATGACAACTAAATTATTTTACTAAATTCTTTCTTATATTTATAATTAAATTGAAAGAAACACAGAGCATCTCAACAGAAATACAGTAACAAAAGGGTTAAGATGTGTAATTAAATTAACCCTTTTGTTAAAACCCAGCTGAAATAAATACAGTAATGAAAGGGTTAATGGAAAGTAACAGTTATTCATTTAGCTACAGACTAGCTTCCCATAATTAAAATACTGGTTTCAACAACCCCAGTGTTTAATTACATCAATTCCAGTGTTTGACTGATACTTATTTTGGTTAATATATATAGGATCGAGGTAACTTTTCCAGAAGATATAGAGTCAAAATTAAAAGAAGAGTGCAATTGTCATCTAGTAAACGATATTTTGACATCTTAATAATAATAATAATAATAATAATAATAATAATAATAGGAGTGGCTGTGTGGTAAGTAGCTTGCTAACCAACCACATGGTTCCGGGTTCAGTCCCACTGTGTGGCATCTTGGGCAAGTGTCTTCTGCTACAGCCCCGGGCCGACCAATGCCTTGTGAGTGGATTTGGTAGACGGAAACTGAAAGAAGCCTCTCGTATATATGTATATATATGTGTGCCTGTGTTTGTCCCCCTAGCATTGCTTGACAACCGATGCTGGTGTGTTTACATCCCCGTCACTTAGCGGTTTGGCAAGGGAGACCGATAGAATAAGTACTGGGCTAACTAAGAATAAGTCTCGGGGTCGATTTGCTCGACTAAAGGCAGTGCTCCAGCATGGCCGCAGTCAAATGACTGAAACAAGTAAAAGAGTAAAGAGTAAAAGAGTAATAAAAATAATAGTAATAATAATAATAATAATAATAATAATAATAATAATAGTAATAGTAATAGTAATAATAATAATAATAATAATAATAATAATAATGGTTTCAAGTTTTGTCACAGGGCCAGCAATTTCGGGGGATGGGTTAAACGGATGACATTGACCCCTGTGCTCAACTGGTAGTTATTTTATCAACCCTGGAGGATGAAAGGTGAAGGCATCCCCAGCGGAATTTGAACTCAGAATGTAAAAACAGACGAAGTACCGCTAAACATTTTGCTCAGCATGCTAGCAATTCCCATAATTAAAATACTTTAAATAAAAAACAACAGCAAAAACAAAAAACCGATGAAATAGGCATTAACGAAAGAGCAGTAATGTTAGAGGGAATGACAGATAACAAATGAAAACAATCCTTCTGGATGAAGAAACGATGATGATGATGATCATCATCATCATAATCATCATCGTTAGAATCACTATCATCATCATCATCGTCATCGTCATCATCACTATCATCATCACTATCATCATCATCATCATCATCGTCATCGTCATCATTATCATTATCATCATCATCACCATCACCACCACCACCACCATCGCCATCGGTATCGCCATCGCCATCGTCATCGCCATCGCCATTGTCATCGTCATCGTCATCGTCATCATCATCATCACCATCATCACCACCACCACCACCACCACCACCACCACCACCACCACCACCATCATCATCATCATCATCATCGTCATCATCATCGTCATCATCGCCATCAACAAGCAACAGGGGCATCGCAAGGAAGAAATATGAATTTCCATTTCGATGACATCTCTAATTCATTAAAATGTTGCAATAGTGGACTAAAAGCAACAGTAAAAAAAAAAAACAAAAAAAAACAACATGCAAAACATACAAAACATACAAAACACCAATATGATGGATCATTTTTAGAGGTCGGCATGCAAAGAGGAGGAAGCAGGAGGGGGATGTTGCTCTGTAACGAGGTTTATCAATCAAATGATATTGATGAAAACATGCCTCATATGAAGACGAAACTAGGACAGAAATATTATCTTACTAGAAGAGGGTGGTGGACCAAGAGCAACAATACAGCACTAACACTAAATGCCTTTTATAGAATCAGTAGAGCACCAAACAAAATGCATTGTGGTATTTAGTCTCATAAAGGTGGCGAGCTGGCAGAATCGTTAGCACGCCAGGCAAAATGCGTAGCCGTATTTCGTCTGCCGCTACGTTCTGAATTCAAATTCCGCCGAGGTCGACTTTGCCTTTCATCCTTTCAGGGTCGATAAATTAAGTACCAGTTACGCACTGGGGTCGATATAATCGACTTAATCCGTTCGTCTGTCTTTGTTTGTCCCCTCTGTGTTTAGCCCCTTGTGGGTAATAAAGAAATAGGTATTTCGTCTGCCGCTACGTTCTGTGTTCAAATTCCGCCGAGGTCGACTTTGCCTTTCATCCTTTCGGGCTCGATAAATTAAGTACCAGTTACGCACTGGAGTCGATATAATCGACTTAATCCGTTCGTCTGTCTTTGTTTGTCCTCTCTGTGTTTAGCCCCGTGTGGGTAATAAAGAAATTGGTATTTAGTCTCATCTCTTGATGTCCTAAGTTCAAATCCTACCCCAGGTCAATTTACTCTTTTACTCTTTTACTCTTTTACTTGCTTCAGTCATTTGACTGCGACCATGCTGGAGCACCGCCTTTAGTCGAGCAACTCGACCCCGGGACTTATTCTTTTGTAAGCCCAGTACTTATTCTATCGGTCTCTTTTGCCAAACCGCTAAGTGACGGGGACGTAAACACACCAGCATCGGTTGTCAAGCAATGCTGGGGGGACAAACACAGACACACAAACACACATACATATATATATATGTATACATATATACGACAGGCTTCTTTCAGTTTCCGTCTACCAAATCCACTCACAAGGCATTGGTCGGCCTGGGGCTATAGCAGAAGACACCTGCCCAAGATGCCACGCAGTGGGACTGAACCCGGAACCATGTGGTTGGTTAGCAAGCTACTTACCACACAGCCACGCCTGCGCCTATTTGCTCGTTGTTCTTTAAGAATTGGTAAAAACATGGCTTTCTGCTGCCTCTTGACTTCATACCTTTCTGTCAGAGGGTAACCTTAACTAGTTGAGCATATCCCAGCGTGCTATCATTTCTGCTAGCTCACTGCCTTTCAGTTTCTTTCAGTTTCTCTCAGTCAAATCCACTCACAGGTTTTGGTTGGCTCAGGCTGTAGTAGAAGACACTTGCCCAAGGTGCCAAGCAGTGAGACTGAACCTGGAACCATGTGGTTGGGAAATAAACTTCTTACCACACAGCCATGCCGGCACAGCCATTTGGTAAGAAGTATATCGACAATAGGTCCGTTTCATGAACTTATTGTTGATAAACCAAAACAAAACAGTCATTTTTTAATTACCAATGAACTCACTACAGAAATAACAATGCAAAAGAATAAGATAAAATAGCGGCAGTTAATTTAGTGGTAGTGGTCGTGGTTGGATATGACCATGAATTCAAGTATCAATTAATTCATTTTACATCCATTTCTGAAGGTAATGAACCAGAAAATAAAAGGTAAAAATTTGTGACGTTAAGAAAACGGGATAAAAAAATTTTCAGAAACAATATTTTTTCCTCAATTAAAGCATCACCTGTTTTGAAAGGAATATTATTTAGAAAATCTAATTAAGCTACTTACATTCTTTAATTTACATTCTTTATCACACAAACTTTTTTGTTCGGTGTTGCTTTCCTGAAATAAGAGAAGAAAATAAACCGTTTAATTATCGAAGCAAGAAATCAAAGAACAAAATAGAAAATTAACAGCAAAACACCAAGGTTTATAGAATGATTATGATGATGATGATGATGGTAGGGTGGTGAGGGTGGTGGTGGTGGTGGTTTGAGGAGAGATAGCATCAGATTCAATTCCACCTGCCTCAATCACAACTCATTTGTATGCAAATGTGTGTATGTATATGCATATGTCAATAAGTATGATTGTATGTGTATGTTTGTGTGCTTTCATATATGAATGTGTGTGTCTTTGTGTCTGAGTGCGTATGTATGTATGTGTATGTATATGCTTGTGTATATGTTATCTACATGCGTGTCTGTATGTGTCCTTCAGTGTGTCTGTCAGTATACATTTGTGTGTGTGTGTGTGTGTTTAGGTATCTTTGTGTGTGTTTGTGGGTTAGATGGTGTTTTTTACGTGCCACCGGCATGGAGGCCAGGCGAGGCTGGCAACGGCCACAATCAGCCACGCATCGACTGGCCTCTGTGCCGGTGGCACGTAACAAACACCATCCAATCGTGGCCATTGCCAGCCTCGCCTGGCCTCCGTGCCAGTGGCATGTAAAAAACACCATCCGAGCATTGCCGTTCACCAGCCTCGTCTGGCACCTGTGTCGATGGCACGTAGGAAGCACCCACTACACTCACGGAGTGGTTGGCGTTAGGAAGAGCATCCAGCTGTAGAAACACTGCCAGATCAGACTGGAGCCTGGTGCAGCCTTCGTGCTTCCCAGACCCCAGTTGAACCATCCAACCCATGCTAGCATGGAGAACGGACGCTAAACGATGATGATGATGATGATGGGTTGGAAATAGTTTCTTGGGGTTTGGTAACTTACAGCCAGAACAAAATGATTTGTAAAAACTAAAGATGGATGGCTTTGTTCTTGGCAAGATTTGAACTCAGAACCCTAAAACAAATTTGTAACCTAAGGAACTGACTGACTTGGCCATTGACACTGCTCTATCACAAATAACAATATTTTTGTCTAATATAGGCACAAGACCTGACGTTTTAAGGGGTTGGGAATAGACAATTGAAACACATTCCCTTACGTTACCAGTACTTTATTGACCCGGGAGGGATGACAGACAAAGTTGAAATTGGTTAGATTTGACCTCTTTTACTTGTTTCAGTCATTTGACTGTGGCCATGCTGGAGCACCGCCTTTAGTTGAGCAAATCGACCCCAAGACTTATTCTTTGTAAGCCTAGTACTTATTCTATCGGTCTCTTTTGCCAAACCGCTAAGTTATAGGGACGTAAACACACCAGCATCAGTTGTCAAGCGATGTTGGGGGTACAAACACAGACAGACAAACACACACACACATATATATACATATACATATATACGACGGGCTTCTTTCAGTTTCCGTCTACCAAATCTACTTCAGTGGGACTGAACCCAGAACCATGTGGTTTGTAAGCAAGCTACTTACCACACAGCCACTCCTGCACCTATGAATTAAGAACAAATACCGCCAAGCATTTTCCCCAATGCTCTAAGATTCTGCCAGTTCACTACTTTTTGGAATAATAGCAAAGAATAAAGGAAACAATCCAATAATAATAATAATAATAATAATAATAATAATAATAATAATAATGATAATGATAATGATAATAATAATAATAATAATAATAATGATGATAATAATAATAATAATAATAATAATAATAATAATAATAATTCTTTCTACTATAGGCACAAGGCCTGAAATTTTGGGGGAAGGAGAAAGTTGATTACATAGACCCCCAGTACTTGACAGCTACTTAATTTATTGACACCCCCACCCTCCCACCCCAAAAGGATGAAAGACAAAGTTGACCCTGGTGGCATTTGAACTCAGAGCGTGATGACAGACAAAATATCGCTAAACATTTTGCCCAGCATGCTCACAAACGATTCTGCCAGCTTGCTGCCTTAATAATGATACTAATACTACTACTACTACTAATAATAATGATAATAATAATGATATAATAATAATAATAATAATAATAATAATAATAATAATAATAATAATAATGATGATGATGATGATAATAATAATAATAATAATAATAATAATAATAATGATGATGATGATGATGATGATGATGATGAAATAATAATAATAATAATAATAATAATAATAATAAATAATAATAATAATGATGATAATAGTAATGATGATGATGATGATGATAATATAATAATAATAATAATGATGATGATGATGATGATAATAATAATATAATAATAATAATAATAATAATAATAATAATAATAATAATAATAATAATGATGATGATAATAATAATATAATAATAATAATAATAATAATAATAATAATGATGAATGATGATGATGATGATGATATGATGATGATAATAATAAATAATAATAATAATAATAATAATAATAATAATAATAATAATAATAATAATGATGATGAAATAATAATAATAATATAATAATAATAATAATAATAATAATAATGATGATGATGATGATGATGATGATGATGATTGATGATGATGATGATATGATATAATAATAATAATAATAATAATAATAATAATAATAATAATAATAATAATGGTTTCAAATTTTGCCACAAGGGCAACCATTTTTAAGGGAGGAGATAAGTCGATTACACCGACCCCAGTGTTCAACTGGTACTTATTTAATTGACCCCGAAAGGTTGAAAGGCAATGTTGCCCCTGGTGGAATTTGAGCTAAGAACGTCAAAATGGATGCAATATTGCTAAGCATTTCACCCAGCCTGCTAACGATTCTGCCAGCTCGTCACCATAATACTAACGATAATAATAACAACAACATTACTTGTAGAAGCAAAAGTACTTACACCCTAAATTATCCTTTACCAATCCCTATTTCTTGTTGTTACTAGCAGACTCTCTATGTAAAAGCCATATATTTGGCGTGAATTGTTTATTTAACAAGAGGGGGGTACTACTACATGAAATTACTTAGCAATAACCCTTGCCATAAATGTCTTTGATGCCAGCATAATGAGTACAGTTGCATCGATGTGGAAAAGAATTGGTATGGCTTAGAAAGGAGGAGGAAGAGAATGTTATGGTTCTGCTTCTACAAGTGGAAAACAAGTCTTTGACATAGTTTTGATATTCTGTCATCAATACATAGAATGGTTTGATTGATTGATTTCCAAATATGGTGTCTTCAGATTTAAAGACAAATGAAGAAATCCATTTTTCTTCGGCCAAAAGGAAACTATGAAATTTCAAACTGTATAACTGTATATATGTGTGTATATGTGTGTATGTGTGTGTGTGTATATATATATATATGTGTGTGTGTGTGTGTGTATGTGTATATATACTCTTTTACTCTCTCTTTTACTCTTCTACTTGTTTCAGTCATTTGACTGTGACCATGCTGGAGCACCGTCTTTGATCGAGCAAATCGACCCCAGGACTTATTCTTTGTAAGCCTAGTACTTATTCTATTGGTCTCTTTTTCCAAACCGCTAAGTTACGGGGACGTAAACACACCAGCATCAGTTGTCAGGCAATGTCGGGGTGACAAATACAGACACACAAACACATACACACAAACATATATATATGTATACATATATATATGATTATACATACATACGACGGGCTCCTTTCAGTTTCCGTCTACCAAATCCACTTACAAGGCTTTGGTCGGTCCAAGGCTATAGTAGAAGACACTTGCCCAAGGTGCCACACAGGGGACTGAACCCTGAACCATGTGGTTGGGAAGCAAGCTACTTACCACACAGCCACTCCTACACCTATATATATATATTTACATACATTCATGCATGCATACATTTGTATATATATATTTACATACATCCATGTATGCAAACACACAAACACACATTAATACATTTGTATATACATATTTACATACATGCATGTATACATACATACATGCACACACACAGATATGCCAATATATTCATGTATATATATATATATATGTATGTATATATATTTATGTATGTATGTATGTATGTATGTATGTATGTATGTATGTATGTATGTATGTATGTATATATATATATATATATATATATATATACACATATACAGATACACATGTGCACACTCACATGCACACCCCACAGATACAGGAAGAAAGACAAGATATCTTTGCAAGAAAAACCAGCTCCTAAATAAATCCTGGATTCTGCTAAAGACCAGGATTAAACCAGCTTTTGGATTAGGCTCCCTACCTAAGAACTGAACTGAGGGAATTCTCAAAAACTCAATGCTCTTGAAAAAAAAAACATAACCTAGTTGATGCATATGTGTGCATTTATGTACTTGTACATGTGTGTGTGTAAGAACCACTGTGGTCTGAAAACCAAAGGAGGTGAGGTTATCTGATTCGGTAATATGCTATTTGAAGAATCACAAGGGTGAGTTCTGCTGCCAGGTTGACAGACTTGCTATAGATCTGCTGCTTAAAGGCCGGTTTAAAACTGTAACAATATTATCATGGTGTTGTACATGAAAATATCATTGTTCATTTAGTTACATCATTGTAGTGACCATCCAGTCGATTCATAAATCAAGGAATTATAATAACCAGTCCGTGCCGGTGGCACGTAAAAAGCACCATCCGATCGTGGCCGTTTGCCAGCCTCGTCTGGCACCTGTGCCGGTGTCACGTAAAAAGCACCCACTACACTCATGGAGTGGTTGGCGTTAGGAAGGGCATCCAGTCGTAGAAACATTGCCAGATCAGACTGGGCCTGGTGCAGCCTACTGGTTTCCCAGACCCAGTTGAACCGTCCAATCCATGCCAGCATGGAAAGCGGACATTAAACGATGATGATGATTGTGTATATGGTAGCGTTATTGTGTATATGGAAACATTAATGTGTATATGAAAACATTATTGTGTATATAAAAGCATTATTGTGTATATAAAAACATCATTGTGTACATGGTAATGTTATTCTGTATATGGAAATATTATTGTGTATATAGTAACATTATTGTGTACATGGTAATGTTATTGTGTATATGAAAATATTATTGGTGCCTATGAAAAACTTTAATGTGTATATGGTAACATTATTGAGTATATGAAAACATTATTGTGTATATGGTAACGTTATTGTGTATATGGAAATATTATTGTGTATATGGAATCATTATTATGTATATGAAAACATTATTGGTACGTATGAAAACATTATTGTGTATATAAAAACATTATTTTGTATATGGAAATATTATTGTATACATAGTAGCGTTATTGTGTATATAAAAACATTATTGTGTATATGAAAACATTATTGTGTATATAAAAGCATTATTGTGTATATGAAAACATTATTGTGTATATGGAAATATTATTGTGTATATGGAAACATTATTATGTATATGAAAACATTATTGTGTACATGGTAACGTTATTGTGTATATGAAAACATTATTGGTGCCTATGAAAACATTAATGTGTATATAAAAGCATTATTGTGTATATAAAACATTATTGTGTATATTGTAACGTTATTGTGAATATGGAAATATTATTTTGTATATGAAAACATTATTGTGTATATGAAAGCATTATTGTGTATATCATAACATTATTGTGTATATGTAAACATTCGTGTATATAACATCATTGTGTATATGGTAATATTATTGTGTATATGCAAACTTTATTGTGTATATAGTAACATTGTTGTGTACATGGAAATATTGTGAATATTGTGTGTTTGGTAACATTATTGTGTATGGTAATATTATTGTGTATATGGTGACATTATCGTGTATATGGTAACATTATTGTGTATATGGATATATCATGTGTACACGAAAATATCATTGCATCCACGAAAATACAACAGCAAAACCAGACAGAAGACAGCAAAATGAAATTAGTATTAGCAGAAAGTATTCCACGAGAGAACATGTAACCAATTTGGTTAATCAGGAACCAAAACACAATACAAAGAATGGTAAAAACATTAGTGTTCTCTAACAAAAACTTTAATTATCCTCAAAGCCTGAAAATTCCATCAACCTTATCAAAGCTGTAAATTTATCATCAAGGGTGCTGGTCTTCAGATTATTTTCGGTGCCATCAAAGACATTACCAATTCCACATAACTTTAAAAGTTTTCACAATTATTATTGTTCTTAGATTTTTTTTTTCCTTAAGCTTTCTACCCCCACTTCCACCCCCACTTCCACCCCCACCCCCCCCCACCCCCCACCCCTACACCCCTGCTGATGCTTTGCTTTTCTGATAGTTGGACAGCATCAGAATAAGAATCCCCGTATCCATCACTGTTCCAGTGTTCCCACATGTGATGCTTCCCTCTCACGCGTCTACATGTTCGTACATGCATCTATATCTTCGCTTACACACACGTGCACACTTCCACATGTTCATACGCACACATGCATGTTTGCATGTGCCTCCATGTTCAAACACATACCCATGTTCATACGTACATTGACATGTTCACACCACACACACACACACACACACACACACACCTACATGTTCACACAGACACACACTTCCACATATTTACATATGACCAAGGTGCCCCGCAGTGGGACTGAACCTGGAACCATGTGGTTGGTAAACAAGCTACTTACCACACAGCCACTCCTATGCCTACATGGGTAAAACAAACTGAAGAAGACCTTAAGTTGCAGTGCTGTTGTGACTAATCTTTGCAGTTGTGACCAGGTTTTGCAGTTGTAACCAGTCTTAGTAGTTGTGACCAGTCTTAACAATTGTGACCAGTCATTGCAGTTATGACCAGTCTTTGCAGTTGTGACCAGTTTTTTCAGTTGTGACCTGTCTTTGCTGTTGTGACTAGTCTTAGTAGTTGTGACCAGTCTTAACAGTTGTGACTAGGCTTTGCAGTTATGACCAGTTTTTTCAGTTGTGACCTGTCTTTGCTGTTGTGACTAATCTTTGCAGTTGTGACCAGGTTTTGCAGTTGTAACCAGTCTTAGTAGTTGTGACCAGTCTTAGTATTTGCAAGCAGTCTCAGTGAAATATGTGGATACAAGTTCATACACACCAATATATTCATGTTTGTTCCTTCTCAAGCCATATTTGGCCCATAAGGGCCGGTTTCCCAGTTTCCTTGGCATATAGGTTCCCCAACTGGATGGGATGCCGGTCCATCGCAGGTGAGCTGCAAGATGCAGACACTAGCGCAATGTTCCATGCTGTAGGACTGAACCCAGAACCGTGTTGTTGGAAATTATATATATATATATATATACTCTTTTCTCTTTTACTTGTTTCAGTCATTTAACTGTGGCCATGCTGGAGCACCGCCTTTAGTCGAGCAAATCGACCCCAGGACTTATTCTTTGTAAGCCTTGTAAGGTCTCACACTGTGGGACGGAACCTGGAACCATGTGTTTGGTAAGCAAGCTACTTACCACACAGCCACTCCTGTGCCTATATATATATATATACAATGTGTGTGTGTGTGTGTGTGTGTGTGGTGTGTGTGTGTTGTGTGTGTGTGTGTATATATACATACATATACACAGGCATACATATATACACACACACACACACATATATATACACACACACATACTCACACACATGCATGTATAATTTTACGTCTGTGTGTATATGTATAAAAATATACACTCAAACATGTGTATGCATTTCATACAGATGAATAGGAGTGTAAATGTATTTGTGTATATATGTATATATGTTAACGTGTACATACATATATAAATATGTGTGTGTGTATATTTGTATATATAATATATATATATATATATATATATATATATATATATATATGTATGTATATGTATGTATGTATGTATGTATGTATGTATGTATGTATATATATATATATATGTGTGTGTGTGTGGTGTGTGTGTGTCTGCGTATATATATGTACACATATGTATGTATGTATGTACGTGTGTATGTATGTATTGTTAACAACAGCACCACAAGAATTTGAGAAAGTCACCAAGACTGGGAGTTAATACTGTCTGTCTGTCTGTCCTCCTGTTACTCAAGAAGCCACAACAAAAGAAGAAGAAGAAGGGAATCAAGTGAGTCTGCCAAGATATGGTGCAGTGTCGCCAAGGTGGGGCAGGGCCCTCTTCCCTTGGGGACAAGGGTGGAGTTTAGAGAGGCAGAAGAAGCTGAACAAGATATTGACTGAAAAATTAAAAAAATATTTAGCATGTTTCTCTTGATTAAAAATCTTCCACGTGCGGGGTTTACCACCACCACCACCACCATTACCATCTCCACCTATGTTGTCACTACTACTACTACTACTACTACTACTACTACTACTACTACTACTACTACTTCTACTACTATCACCACCAACACTTTTGTCACTACTACTACCACCACCACCACCACCACTACTATTGTCACTACTACTACTACTACTACTACTACTACTACTACTACTACCACTACTACTACTACTATCACCACCACCACTTTTGTCACTACTACTACCACCACTACCACCACTATTGTCACTACTACTACTACTACTACTACTACTACTACTACTACTATACTACTATACTACTACTACTACTATCACTACCACCACTTTTGTCACTACTACTACTACTATCACCACCACCACCACCACCACTTTTGTCACTACTACTACTACTACTACTACTACTACTATCACCACCACCACCACCACTTTTGTCACTACTACTATACTACTACTACTACTATCACCACCACCACTACCACTACTTTCATCTATGAACATTGCTACTACTGTGACCTTTATCACAATTACCATTGCTGTCATCGCCATCATAATGACTACTACTATTACTACTACTACCATTACTGATGATGGTGATGGTGATGATGATGATGACGATTCCACTTCTGCAACTCCCATCCCCTTCTACTCTCTCTACTCCAGTCATCTTCACCTTCACCACCATCAACACCACCACCACCACCACCAACAAGAACAAATCCATCAATGCCAATTACCCTCTTGGTCGTATTATGGTCCAGCCATGAAATATTAGCGGCCCATTGACATGTAGGATTATTAACATGTAGGATTATTAACACTTGGATGTAACATGGAGAGAAGTCAACAACGAGGGTGAGAGGGATCTAAGTAAAAAATTAAAATCCTTAATTGGTGACTGGAGGAGGAGGTTGTCCTCTCGACCAATATACTGCTGTGGGTGGGTGATGCTGGATGATAGACTCTGGTGATGATGTTATTCCACTCTTTCTGATCCAAGGCGCTGGCCTTAGCATGCTTGAGGTCAAGGCACTGCAACTTAAGGCCTTCTTCAGTTTGTTTTACCCATGTAGGCATAGGAGTGGCTGTGTGGTAAGTAGCTTGTTAACCAACCACATGGTTCCAGGTTCAGTCCCACTGCGGGGCACCTTGGTCATATGTCTTCTACTATGGCCTCGGGCCGACTAAAGCCTTGTGAGTGGATTTGGTAGACGGAAACTGAAAGAAGCCCATCGTATATATGCATATGTATATATGTGTGTGTGTGTGTGTGTGTACATGTTTGTGTGTCTGTATTAGACCCCCCAACATTGTTTGACAACCGATGGTAGTGTGTTTACATCCCCGTAACTTAGCGGTTCAGCAAAAGAGGCCAATAGAATGAGTACTAGGCTTACAAAGAATAAGTCCTGGGGTCGATTTATTCGACTAAAGGCGGTGTTCCAGCATGGCCACAGTCAAATGACTGAAACAAGTAAAAGAGTAAAAGAGAGAGAGAGAGTATGTCTTCTTTGGAGCACTGTGCTGATTCTCCAGTGCGTACGTTGCTGTCACCACAAAATTGGGGTGGCAGTTTTTGAGTTCTCATCCTGCAGACGTAGCCAAACTAGGAATAAATTAATGTTAGTCTACTGCGGAATATATTTTTTACAATGTAAGCATAAACAGGTTCAAATCCTGCCATAACTGGCTTGGGTTTTAATCTGTCATCGGGTTTAACAGCACCTGACACCACCATGGTTCCCTTTAACAGGGTTCACTCTGTTGCAAGGATTCAGGTCATGTCTTCAGTTTCAAGATCCCTTCTACCTTACAGTCTTGGAGACCCTGTAAAGAGTCGTGGGAATTGCATTCCCTCTTCGTCAAAAAGATAAAAAAAACAAACACTCAGTAATTTATTAATGAACGGATTAAGTAAAATTTATTTTAATGAAGGACAAAGTCATATTTCACTGAGATGCTTGCAAATACTAAGACTGGTCACAACTACTAAGACTGGTTACAACTGCAAAACCTGGTCACAACTGCAAAGATTAATCACAACAGCAAAGACGGGTTAGAACTGAAAAAACTGGGCATAACTGCAAGCCTGGTCACAACTGTTAAGACTGGTCACAACTACTAAGACTACTCACAACAGCAAAGACAGGTCACAACTGAAAAAACAGGTCACAAATGCAAAGACTGGTCAAAACTGCAATGACTGGTCACAACTATTAAGACTGGTCACAACTACTAAGACTACTCACAACACAGAAAAGACAGGTCACAACTGAAAAAACTGGTCACAACAGCAAAGACTGGTCATAACTGCAAAGCCTGGTCACAACTGTTAAGACTGGTCACAACTACTAAGACTACTCACAACAGCAAAGACAGGTCACAACTGAAAAAACTGGTCACAACTGCAAAGACTGGTCATAACTGCAATGACTGGTCACAACTATTAAGACTGGTCACAACTACTAAGACTTGTCACAACAGAAAAGACAGGTCACAACTGAAAAAACTGGTCACAACAGCAAAGACTGGTCATAACTGCAAAGACTGGTCATAACTGCAAATACTGGTCGCAACTGCTAAGACTGGTCACAGTTGCTAAGACTGGCCACAGTTGCTAAGACTGGTCACAACTGGTAAGGTTGATCTTGCATAATTTAACTTCCTAATATTAACAAAGAATTTGATGCAGAAGCAATTTCTTGGCTCTCTTTTTTTATTTTTATATGAAAATAATTCTGTTCTTGAAATAACCCAACTACAAGATTTATTGAGAGGTAAAGACTGATTTGACAGATATGAAAACAGTAGATCAAAATATTCTAATCCAAATCAATCCATCTTCAGAATATAGCAACGTGAGGTCAGTGCTATGTGTTGGTGAAATAATTCTTCAAAAAAAAAAAATTATTTTAACAAAATCTGTAGTACATAATTGAGAGAATTGGTAAGAATGTTTGACTATTTGACAAGTGAAAAATCAATATTTGATATATAGCGCCATAGAAAATTTTCATAAAAGACCGAGAGAAGTAGCTTGGGAGGAATTTGAGAAGTTCTATACAAGAAATTTTATTCATTCAAACAGAAAACATATCTGCTTACAACACCATTTCTCAAGGCATAATAACACAGTTATGCAAATACAGCAAAGAAGATGGTTGAGGTATTTGGGGAGGAAAAAAAACATGGGATGATATTATATGATATCTGCGATATAAGACAAGTTGGTTAAGATAGGATTTTATGCCCAGCAGAACATGAGAAAACAAGAAAACTTGCTTGAGCTTGAATTTCAGTTTGTGAAGGAAACCCGAGAGCCTGAGCAAAAATAATCTTCTGAGAAAAAAAAAACTATATAAATATGTATATATATATATATATATATATATATATATATAATTATATATAATTAAAAAAAAAACTACTTTCCTGAGATAAATGTAAAATCAATATATCATGGATAAAAATAACAATATTACAATTGCCTCATACACACACACACTCATATATGTATATATATATATATATATATATATAATATATATATATATATATATATATGTGGCAAAGTAATTTATTTTACTAAGCCCTAATTATATATATATATATATATTATATATATATATATATATATATATATATATATATATATATATATATATATATATATATATATATATATATATATATATGTAATATATGTGTATATATACATATATATATATATATATATGTGTCTGTGTATAAGTATTGCCAGAGCAACAAGCTGACCTCCATGCCGATGGCACGTTAAAAAACACCATTCGAGCATGATCGTTACCTGCGTTGCCTTACTAGCACCTGTGCCGGTGGCACATGAAAAACATTCGAAGCGAGGTCGTTACCAGTGCCGCTGGACTGGCTCCTGTGCTGGTGGCACATAAAAGAGCACCATCTGAGCAAGGCCGTGGCCTGTACCGCCTGACTGGCCCTCGTGCTGGTGGCACGTAAAAGCACCCACTACACTCTCGGAGTGGTTGGCGTTAGGAAGGGCATCTAGCTGTAGAAACTCTGCCAGATCAGATTGGAGTCTGGAGTCAAATCGTCCAACCCATGCTAGCATGGAAAGTGGACGTTAAATAATGATGATGATGATGATTCATGAGTTAATAAATAAGGAATATTTATCCACTAGTGCCCTGTTGAGCACTCATTCTTACTGTTTGATATTAGCGTATCTTTGTATGTGTGTGTTAGTTAGTTAATTTTTTGGCTCAAAAAGCAAAAAGCAAGGCCATGTAGGGGGACATGGAGTTATGTACAGGGTGGTGTTCATGCAAAGAGTTCAGGCCACTTGTGGTCAAGGGAGACTTTGAACTGAGCGGTTGTCGGCATCTTCACTATCTCGTCCAGCAGCTTATTCCACGGATCTGCAACTGGGACGGAGAAAGCCCCTCTCCTTCGATTGAGATGAAATCGTCGCAGATAGAGCTTTTCGGAGTAACCCCGCAGCCGACGCTCTAGAGCAGGAGTGAAGAACAGCTCTTTCGAGAGGTTACACTTTCCGTGTGTGTGTGTTTGTGTGTGTGTGTGTGTGTGTGTGTGTGTGTGTGTGTATATGGCCCTGTGCAGGTGGCATGTGAAAAACACCATTTGAGTGTGGCTGTTGCCAGCACCACCTGACTGGCCCTCGTGCCAGTGGCACGTAAAAGCACCCACTACACTCTCGGAGTGGTTGGCGTTAGGAAGGGCATCCAGCTGTAGAAACTCTGCCAGATCAGATTGGAGCCTGGTGCAGCCATATGGTTCGCCAGTCCTCAGTCAAATCGTCCAACCCATGCTAGCAGGGAAAGTGGACGTTAAATGATGATGATGATGATGATTCGTGAGTTAATAAATACCTCAAGTGACTACATTCAAAAAGCACAATTTGCTTTTTAGTTTATATCCTCGACTATTAAATGATGACAACAGACACATATAGATTGTATACACAAAGATTGTGTTGGGGAAAAAATGTGTTCATGGCACCAAGGAGAAATATATATATTTCTTTACTGCCCTCAAGGGGCTAAACATAGAGGGGACAAACAAGGACAGACAAAGGGATTGAGTCGATTATATTGACCCCAGTGCGTAACTGGTACTTTTTTTATCGACCCCGAAAGGATGATAGGCAAAGTCGACCTCGGCGGAATTTGAACTCAGAACGTAACGACAGACGAAATACCTATTTCTTTATTACCCACGAGGGGCTAAACACAGAGGGGACAAACAAGGACAGACAAAGGGATTGAGTTGATTATATCGCCCCAGTGCGTAACTGGTACTTAATTTATCGACCCCGAAAGGATGAAAGGCAAAGTCGACCTCGGCGGAATTTGAACTCACAACGTAACGACAGACGAAATACCACTAAGCATTTCGCCCGGCGTGCTAACGTGTCTGCCAGCTTGCCACCTTTTTTTTTTTTTATTAAGATACTAGCAGTATCGCCTGGCGTTGCTCGGGTTTGTAAGGGAAATAACTATAAAGCATTTTTAGAGAGTTATAGCCAAAAAATAGCAAAAAAATGCATTAAAAATGGAAAAAATATGATGGTAAATTTTTTTTTAAATCGTTGACTCATCGTAGACATTTTTAGAGAGTTACTTCCCTTTAAAAAAATATGCATTAAAATGGAAAAAATGATGGTAAATTATTTTTAAAATCGTAGACTCATCGTAGATGCGCACTAATACCCAGAAGGGCTCGATATGAATCACGACTATAAGATACCCGGTTTTGGTTAAACTGCACCGCAAAATGTGGGAGTAGTTAGGAATCTAAATCGTAGGAGACAGACAGCACACAACCTTACTTTTATATATAAAGATATATTTCTTTACCAAGGAGAAATATAGCAATATCCTTAGACTAGATGCTGGCCTTAAAACAAAGAATAAAAGACAAATGGCAGTGAGAATTGGTTAAGAACCTAGAGATTGTTCATGTGGCACAAGAAGACGACAGTTGCTCAGTTGATGAGATTTATGGTTGTAGCTTTAATAAACACTAATAATTTAAGGTTCATTACAGGAGATTAGGCCCGTATAGAAAAACAAGCAGGGTTGGTTGATTGCTGTGTCTTTAATGAATCTGTGATGGTGTACAGAAAGACTACACTTGACATTCACGCTTGGAGTTAATAGTGTCAAACGTTTTTACCAATTATGGAGCTCACTGGCATATTTCTTCCATTTCCAACAGCAGAACTCTATTGTGTCAGGAACTAAATAACAATAACAACAACAACAACAACAACTACTACTACTACTACTACTACTACTACTACTACTACTACTATACTACCACTACAGCTGCTGCTGCAACCACTGCTGCTGCTGCTGGTGCTGTGCTATGAACCTTCACATTCAATGACCTACGCTAGACATTTAAATCAGTCGCTTTGCCAAACTAACTGAAAAGTAATGCTTTGATTGAGGCCACCACCGCCGCCGCCGCCGCCACCACCACCACCACCACTACTACTACTACTACTACTACTACTACTACTACCAACCACACCACCAGATTAAACATCATCCTTATTACTGTTACTATACCGCCACCACCACCACCACCACCACCACCACCACCACCACCACCACCACCACCACTACTACTACTACCACCCGCACCACCAGTTTAAACATCATCCACTACTACTGTTACTATACTGCCACCACCACCACCACCACAACTACCACCACTACTACTACTACTACTACTACTACTACTACTACTACTACTACTACTACTACTACTCCAACCACACCACCAGATTAAACATCATCCTTATTACTGTTACTATACCACCACCACCACCACCACCACCACCACCACCACCACCACCACCACCACAACTACCATCCCGACTAGCACACCCGTTCTGCTACCACTACTATTACAACCACCACCACCACCACCATCACCACCACCACACTATTTTCAAAAACACCACTTCTACTGTTACTATCATTCACCCCACTACTATCCTGAATACAAACTACTACTACTACTTCTACTTCTACTACTACTACTACTACTACTACTACTACTACTACTAATAATAATAATAATAATAATAATAATAATGATAATACCACCACCACCACAACCAGTACCATTACTACTACCATCATCACCACCACCACTACTACTATAGCTCCTGCTACTTTGTGAGCCTTTAGGGGTATGAATAATACTGAGTGACATTCGAGAAACAGAACAGAAGAGACTCCAGATCAAAACAAGAATTTGCTCTGAAGCTGAAGAGGATTTGTTGAGATTAAAGAAAACCTCATAATCTAATGAAATTAGTTTAACGAGTAGTTAATATAACTTCCATCTGATTCTTACACACACATATTCACACAAACACACACATAGACATATTAACACAAACACACACATACACATATACTTGGTTCATTTTGTGATGGCATCATCACTAGAGGAGTTGTCTTGTCCTTTGCAAGACCAAGAAGTCTCTTCTTGTACAAAGCTAATTTGTTCAACAGGGTGAATAAAAGAAAGAAAGCAAGGACAGAAGAAACAGGATGAGAGGATGAAAGAAGAGAGAGAGAGGATGGTGGTAGAAACAGAGTAATAGGGGAAAGTGGGTGATGACTGCGAAAGTAATGGAAGAGAGACGCTGATGGAAGCTACGTATTGTTCACAGGTAAAGAGATGGAGTAGAAACATAGCATGAAGAGCGTAATGGGAAAGCATTGAATGATGATGATGATAGTACATACATTCTTATATATTGGTTTCAAATTTTGGCACAAGGCCAGCAATTTCGTGGGAGGAGATAAGTCAATTACATCAGCTCCAGTTCTCAACTGGTACATATTTTATTGACCCCGAATTAAGTCGATTACATCGACGCAGTGCATCACTGGTACTTAATTTATTGACCCCGAAAGGTGAATGCAAAGTTGACCTCGACGGAATTTGAACTCACAACGTAGCGGCAGACGACTAATC
>NW_021832262.1:15000-30000 GCF_006345805.1 Octopus sinensis | reverse complement strand
CCACTTACACGTTAATTTCACGAGCAGGCTGTTCCGTTGATTCGGATCAACCGGAACCCTCATCGTCGTAACCGACGGAGTGCTTCCATCCACTCTTTTACTTGTTTCAGTCATTTGACTGCGGCCATGCTGGAGCACCACCTTTAGTTGAGCAAATCGACCCTGGGACTTATTCTGTGTAAGCCCAGTGCTTATTCTATCGGTCTCTTTTGCTGAACTGCTACGTTAGAGGGACATAAACATACCAGCATTGGCTGTCAAGCAATGCTAGGGACACAAACATACACACACACACATATATATACATATATACACTAGGCTTCTTTCAGTTTCTGTCAACAAATAGGTATGTATGAATGTATGTATGTACGTATGTATGTATGTATGTAAGTACATATGTATGTATGTATGTATGTATGTATGTATGTATGTATGTATGAGCAGAGAATTATATCAGGGATGCCAGAAGAGAAGCTAAGCAACAGGTTTACTTAGCAACGGGAGATACACAAAGGAAGAAATCTGCCAACGTCTTACAGCGTGAGGTGTTCCAGATTGCAAAACCAATCCAGAGAGAACTGAGATATTGTGAAAGAGAAATGTGTGTATTGGATTGGATGGATAATGGTTTAGTGCACTTAGTGACCCTGAAAAGAAGGACATGGAAGAACCTCTATGAAAGGTTAGAGCAGTGCTTTTCAATTTTTTGCTGGAGCGGAACCCCAAGGAAGCATTCCACTGGCTCGAGGAACCCCTGTGTAATAATTTAATAGTCTTATGCACACATATCTGCACAGGAGAATTAAAAATTACTGCCGATTTTAGCAGTTTTGTAACTTCTTGCGGAACCCCTAGACTGTACTGGCGGAACCCTAAGGTTCCGCAGAACCCTGGTTGAAAACCACTGTATTAATGTGTGTGTCTGTATGTCTTTGCATTGATTTAGATATAACAGTGCTTTTCAAACTTTTTGCTGGAGCGGAACCCCAAGGAAGCATTCCACTGGCTCGGGGAACCCCTGTTCAATAATTTAATAGTCTTATGCACACATATCTGCACAGGAGAATTAAAAATTACTGCCGATTTTAGCAGTTTTGGTAACTTCTTGCGGAACCCCTAGACTGTACTGGCGGAACCCTGGTTGAAAACTATTGGGTTAGAGAATGTGGAGAATGGATGAGAGGTGAGTGTTCTTAACCCTTTTGTTACCAACCTGGCTGAAACCGACTCTGGGTCTGTAGTACAAATGTCTTATTTCCAAAAGTTTTTAATTAAAATCTTCCACCAAACCTTAGTCACAATTTATGTTCCTAACACTAGCTTAATAATAACAAAGTTGTTTCACTAGATTCTTTGTTACATTTAAAATTAATTGAAAGAAACACAGAGTCTCTCAACAGAAACATTGTAACAAAAGTGTTAAAACAGATGTAAAAATGAATGATACATAAGTATGAAGACACCTTAAGCCTCTGCTAGTTCTTCCCGTCTTAACCATTTTGATACCAACCCAGCTGAAACCACCTCTGGCTCTGTAGTACAAATGTCTTGTTTTCGAAAGTTCTGAATTAAAATCTTTCACCAAACCTTAGTCACAATTTATGCTCCTAAAACTAGCTTAATGGTAACTAAGTTATTTCACTAGATTTTTTGTTATATTTAACCCTTTATCATTCATATTACTCTGTCAAATGTAAAGCCTGTTTAATTACATTGTTTTAAATTTATTGTACAGCATCTTGTGACTCTGAGATTTTGATGATGTCCCTGTTTATTTTTAGAATGACTTTGTAGGGTAGGTGTGAGAGGTCAGAGCTGGCTGGTTTGAGCATATAACAGGAAGACAATTTTGGCCTGATATGACCAGTTTAACCCTTTAGTATTTAAACCGGCCATATCCGGTCAAAAGTATTCTGCCTGTTTTATGTTCAAACTGACCAGGTCAGACCTCTCACACCAACCCTACAATATCGTTTTCAAAATTAACAGCTACCTCATCAAAATCTCATAGCTACAAGACAATGTATGATTAGTTCAAAACAAAGTGGATGAAAAAGAATTAATTTTGGTAGAATAATGCAAACAGTAAAGGGTTAAACACTAAAGGGTTAAAGTAATTGAAAGAATAGCAGAGCATCTCAAAAGAAATACGGTAACGAAAGGATTAATGGGGATTTTGCAGAAGGAGCAGTTATTCTGGCTGAATGCAGCAGTTTGACAGATAAGGTAATTAAGTGGTGCTCTGTTGATTACCATAACAAGAGTTCCAGTCGATCCGATCAACAGAACTGCCTGCTCGTGAAATTAATGTGCAAGTGGCTGAGCACTCCACAGACATGTGTAACCAGCTAGCATCAAAAGAGAATCTTAAAACAAGGGTTACTATCGTTATCATTATCATTATTATTATTATTATTGAGTGAGAGAGCAGCTCATGCCATCAAAGTGACACTGGGGTAAAATATACGAAGCCCAATATACCCATCATGACTACCCGTCTGATAAGGGCACACCAGGCACATGCATCACAACCATATGTGCGCGACATGGTGATCTCATATCAAGATAAACTGCACATGACCTCGCAGTTGGGGCCCAGTTAGAATTTTCTTCAGGTTGAATAGCCCATCCTGCTCAAACGGTCCCTGAATAAGGGTTGTTTAAGGATGTTGAAAAAACCACCCATGTCTCCAGAGGTGAATTATTCAAACCCCAAAGAATCCCTCTCAACACATGGCTATGATGCTCCCCCACTTATTATTATTATTATTATTATTTATTATTATTATTATTATTATTATTATTCTATGTTTGACTTTTGCTTTATATTTGTACAAGATGACTCCAAGTCTCACCCAGAGACCTCAAGAGGCAACAGGTTGGAAGTTCATGTTGTTGTTATGCCTAGTGTGCCATATATTTGTTATCAAAGGCGGTGAGCTGGCAGAAACATTAGCACGCCGGGCGAAATGCGTTACCGTATTTCGTCTGCCGTTATGTTCTGAGTTCAAATTCCGCCGAGGTCGACTTTGCCTTTTATCCTTTTGGGGTCGATAAATAAAGTACCAGTTACGCACTGGGGTCGATGTAATCGACTTAATCCCTTTGTCTGTCCTTGTTTGTCCCCTCTATGTTTTGCCACTTGTGGGCAGTAAAGAAATATATATTTGTTTTGTTTTTTTGGTGTTGTACTAGTGAATGTCTAAAAAAAAAAAGCGGAAATTATGTTTGTTTTAAACCTTGAGATTACATAGAAAGTATTTTGCGTAGGATATTGTTATTATTATTATTATTATTATCATCATCATCTCATCATCATCATCATCATCATCATCATCATCATCATCATCATCATCATCATCATCATCATCATCACCCATCATCATCATCATCATTATTATTATTATTATTATTATTATTATTATTATTATATTATTATTATTATTATTATTATTATTATTATTATCATCATTATTAAGGTGGTGAGCTGGCAGAACTGTTAGCATACCAGGCAAAATGCTTAGCGGCATTTCGTCTGTCTTTACATTCTGAGTTCAAATTCCACCAAGGTTGACTCTGCCTATCATCCTTTTTTGGGGTTGGTAAAATAAATACCAGGTGAGCACTGGAGTCAATGTAATCGATTATCCCTCTCCCCTCAAATTTCAGACCTTGTGCCTATAGTAGAAAAGATTATTATTAATATTATTATTATTATTATTATTATTATTGAGTGAGAGAGCAGTGCATGCCATCAAAGTGACACTGGGGTAAAATATACGAAGCCCAGTATACCCATCATGACTACCTGTCTGATAAGAGTGCACCTTATCATGTATCACAACCATATGTGCGCAACATGGTGATCTCATATCAAGATAAACAGCACATAACCTTGCAGGTGGTGCCCTGTTAGAATTTTCTTCTGGTTGAGTAACCCATCCTGCTCAAATAGTCCCTGAATAAGGGTTGTTTAAGGATGTTGAATGAAACACCCATGTTTCCAGGGATGAATTATTCAAACCCCAAAGAATTCCTCTCAACACATGCTCCCCCACTACTTCTGCTCGTGATCAGCGATGCACATATCGTCAGCCACTAAGGGACATGCTCAACTGGTTAAGGTCAAACAACTGACAAGCAAATCTGTGGTATTGAGCAGAATATTTGCTGTAGCCCATCTTTTATACCAAGACAAAACAATGTACATGATAACACTTCCAATCAGTTAAGATCAGAAGCCACGAGAGCCACTGCCTGGTACTGCATGAGGGCAATTATTATTATTATTATTATTATTATTATTATTATTATTATCATTATTATTATCCTTATTATCATTATTATTATTATTATTATTTATTATTATTATTATTACATTTTTTTTTTCTTCTTTCAAATTTGCTTCCATTTCTTGCCGAGTGTCTTCCCGACTCCTAGGGCAAAGAAACTCATAGTATACATTGGTAGGCCATTAAACCAAACTCAATAGTTCGTTCATTTAAAAAAAATTTTTTTTTTTTTTAAGTTAAATTAAAATACATGAGCAGCAACATTTTTTAAAAAAAATTTAACTTAAAAAAAAAAAATTATTATTATTATTATTATTATTATTATTATTATTATTATTATTATTATTATTATTATATCAATAATATTGAGTCTTTCTCCAGCCCAACTGTTTGGTCTACAAAGAAAGCAAGGGAAAGGGTTTATATATTTGGGGATTTAGGTCAAAGAAGCAAATAAAATTAGCCCGATTGTGTGTGCGTGTGTGTGTGTGTGTGTGTGTGTGAGTGTGTGTATATGTGTGTGTGTGCGTGTGTGTGTGTGTGTGTGTGAGTGTGTGTGTGTGTGAGTGTGTGTATATGTGTGTGTGTGTATGTGTGTGTGTGTGTGTAGATGTAACTGAAGCAAAAGTTTATCTCAACATATAAGATTCTGGTGCTGTTGTTTATCTTTGCTGTTATTTTCATAATTCAACTTAATCTTGTATCAAAATGTAAAGCAATAAAACTTTTGTTGATAATAACAGAGTTTATCATCGCAGCAGAATAAGCTTTAAAACAGAGAAAAATGTTTTGCTTTGCTGAATATAATATTAGAAACCCTTATTTGTTGCAAAAAGCAACAAAATTTTTTTTCTGAAATCAATAAAACCAGAACCAGAACCAGAACCAGAATGGTTATTGTCATTGCTGTTGCTCCCCCTCCTCCTCCCTCTTCTTCTTCTTCTTCTTCTTCCCCTTCCTTTTCTCCTCCTCCTCCTCCAGTTCCCCCTTCCTCTTCCTCTTCCTCTTCTCCTGTTCCCCCTCCCCCTTCCTCTTCTCCTCCTCCTCTCCTCCTTCTTCTCCACCTTCCCCTCCCCCTTCTCCTCTCCTTCCTCTCCTTCTTCTTCTCCCCTTCCTCTTCTTCTTCTCTTCCTCTTCCTTTTCTCCTCCTCCTCCTCCTTCTTCTTCCAATCAGGACTCACGCCATCAGCCACAAAGAATAATCTCTAATTCGAGCCTACTCTAAGCTACTAAGAATGCGTGTGGCAACTTGAAGATCCACCCACCACACGCCATAGACTGGTGGTTGCACAGGCGCGAAAGCTATGTTGTTATCCTCATTCCATAAACGGTGGCTTTTAACAGGTGGAGAGCTGAACCATCCTGGGGTACAGAGGATTCACAATCTAGACTAGGGTCTGAAAGTTTACCACACCATAGTGGGTTACACCATGGTTCCTCTTCTTTGTGGCAGATGTAGGAAGAAAGATTGAGAGAAAGTTGTGGTGAAAGAGTACTGCAGGGTTCACCGGAGCCTCGTGGAGCTTAGGTATTTTTGTTCAATAAACACTCACAATGCCCGGTCTGGGAATCGAAACCGCGTTCTTATGACCGCGAGTCCGCTGCCCTAACCACTGGGCCACTGCGCCTCCACTCATTGTTGCTGTATATTTTTGGTTCAGTTGTCATTGAATTGAAGACTAATGATCACATATGTCTATCAAGGACTACATTGTCTAATGTGTCCATTGATGGCAGGGCACAACCGGGGTGGTATTTAGCTTCTATTTTTAGTAGGTCAAGCTACCATGGAGAAGCACTCTTGTCATGTCAGAATTAAGGGGTTTCTCATTTGCTGAATTTAATTTCATAATTAAATCAAAACATATTACAAATTATGAATTAGCGGTTAATATTTTTAACGTAATTTCTGTTTAGACATTACAAGCACCGACTGGAGACAGGCGGCAAAAAGCAACAGACTTCAGCACCTCCTACTGCCAACCCTTGTCTGGCGGTAGACGAGGCGGGGAAATGACAACAATGTTCGGTTGCTGCTCTTTGCCGTCTCAAATTAATGCTTATAATGTCTAATATAAATTACAAGTTAATTATTGCATTAAAATTAATTAATGCTCACACTTCAATCAAAATGACATGAAATAAGATTAAAAAAAAGACACAAAATAAGAAAACAATGTGTGTATGTGTGTGTGTGTGTGTATGTGTCTGCGTGTACAAGTGTGTCTGTGTGTGTGTGTGTGTGTCTGCATGTACAAGTGTGTCTGTGTGTGTGCATGTGTGTGCAATGATGACGAAGATAATGGCTGGCGGGGGGGGGGCAGCGGTTCCATTGTGGATGAGAAGAGTCAACAACCAAAGTCTTTCTTGCTATCTGTCACACAACGATGTATGTAAACAAGAACTTACTTTATATAAGCAATCGGCTCTGATTCCACAGACCTTCACATCGTATCAAGAACGACTGACGGCAGAAATTTATAAGGAACAAGACACACAGACAGAACACCCTAAACTAATATTATTCTTTGATAAAAACAAACGCAATATTTTTCTTACTCTCTTAACTCCAATATGAAGTTATCAGAACATTTTTAGCAATATTTTTATTATCCTGGCAAACAGTTCTTTATTACAAGAACGGCGATTCTGTCAAACCTTGTTGTTTCTCACAGAAATACAAGAATTAACTTCAAAATTAACTTACTCTTTACTCTTTTACTCTTTTACTTGTTTCAGTCATTTGACTGCGGCCATGCTGGAGCACTATCTTTAGTCGAGCAAATCGACCCCAGGACTTATTCTTTGTAAGCCTAGTACTTATTCTATCGGTCTTCTCTTTTGCCGAACCGCTAAGTTACAGGGACGTAAACACACAAGCATCGGTTGTCAAGCGATGTTGGGAGACGACACAGACACACAAACATATACACACACATACATATATATATATATATACATATATACAACGGGCTTCTTTCAGTTTCCGTCTACCAAATCCACTCACAAGGCTTTGGTCGGCCTGAGGCTATAGTAGAAAACACTTGCCCAAGGTGCCACGCAGTGGGACTGAACCCGGAACCATGTGGTTGGTAAGCAAGCTACTTAACACACAGCCATTCCTGCGCCTAACTTGTTACACTTCTTACTGTTTTCCATTTTTTTTTATATATATTTTTTCTTCATTTGTTTCAGTCACTGAACTGTGGCCATGCTGGAGCACCACCTTTAGTCAAGCAAATTGACCCCAGGACTTATTCTTTGTAAGCCTAGTACTTATTCTATTGGCCTCTTTTGCCGAACCCTAAGTTACTGGGACATAAACACACCAGCATCGGTTGTCAAGCGATGTTGGTGGGAGACGACACAGACACACAAACATATACACACACATACATATATATATGTGTGCACACATATATACATATATATGATGGGCTTCTTTCAGTTTCCGTCTACCAAATCCACTCACAAGGCTTTGGTCAGCCCGAGGCTATAGTAGAAGACACTTGCCCAAGGTGCCATACAGTGGGACTGAACTCGGAACCATGTGTGTTACACATGTGTTTGTGTATGCCAAACTACATCCCCACTCTTGGCACTATTTTGTTAGTGAACAGTACAAACTGTGTGCAAAGTATATAATGTATGACTACGCTGAATGTTGGGTCCGTGTAACATGAATAAGAAATAAACACGTAACAATAACAATGGTTTTCATTTGGTTGTCTATCCCATCAGCAGCCCAACACATAACAATGTGGTTTGTAAGCAAGCTACTTACCACACAGCCACTCCTATGCCTATGACAAAAATGTTTAATTTTGATGACATAATTAGTTTTAACTAACTTCTCTGAAACACTGGAAATATTTTATTATTCCACGACAAAGTCAACACGGTTAGGAATCTGGTACAAAGGATGATAGACGCAACACAGCACACTTCAGTATTCAGATTACTCTGTCAAATGTTATGCTTATTTATTGCTTTGAATTAATCATGTATAGAATGATATTGTAGGGTGGGTGTGAGAGGTCAAATCTGACCAGTTTGGACATAAAACAGGTGGAATATTTGGGATAGATATGGGTGGTTTAAGTGCTAAAGGATTAATATTGTCACTTGGTCCTTCGTTCAGTTGGATTGGGTATCTGCTCTTAATCTCTGTGACCAGATGTTCAGTTAAAGAGGACATCTGTTACATCTATTTGACTAGATGTTCAGTTTGCCTGGGTATCTTTCTCACAAAACTGGGAAAGGAAGCTGCAAAAAGCCAGGGTCACTGTTTTTCCTGTCCTAATTTATGAAGTAAAATAAATAATTACGGAGATGTACTCGCATAGCGAATGACTTGATCTGAGATCGTGTGCTGGAACGAAAACAATTGCAGTGTGGAAGGTGTTTATAAGCCATTTAAGAAACACACAAAACTGTTAGATTTTGACAAATTAAATTTATATGTTGAAGTGAATCTAATGGTTTTGTGTGTTTCTTAAATGGCTTATAAACACCTTCCACGCTGCAAAATAAATAATGTTGAGGTTATAAGAGATAATGGTGTCATTGAGACCCAAAGGTGTCATTGAGACCCAAAGGTGTCATTGAGACCCAAAGGTGTCATTGAGACCCAAAGGTGTCATTGAGACCCAAAGGTGTCATTGAGACCCAAAGGTGTCAGGTAATGCTGAATAAGTGCTATAGACAGACCATAGTTAAATTCCAGATTCGGTAATATTGCGAATAAAGGGTTCAACATTGGTTCTATGTCAGCGTGTGTATATAAGAATTTTTTGCATAATACGATAAAAAACCAAGGCTGTATTGATATTAGAGCATTTATAGACAGGTCTTACAGCTGTTTCTAGGATATTAATTTCTAAGCCTAGTGCTTATTCTATTAGCCTCTTTTGCCAAACCGCTAAGTTACTGGGACATAAACACACCAGCATCGGTTGTCAAGCGATGTTGGGGGTACAAACACAGACACACAAACATATACACACACATACATATATATATGTGTGTACACATATATACATATATACGACAGGCTTCTTTCAGTTTCCGTCTACCAAATCCACTCACAAGGATTTGGTCAGCCCGAGGCTATAGTAGAAGACACTTGCCCAAGGTGCCATGCAGTGGGACTGAACCCGAAACCGGAGACGGTGTGAGAGGAAAATTAAAATAAACACTCTAAGGTTTTTTTACACACACAGACACACACACACACACGCACACACAGACGAACATACACACACAGAGTCATATCTTGTTACAGTAAGTGAATTTCCAAGAAAACATTCCGATTCTGGTCTTACCGACTTTGGTGCAGATAAACCTTCCACTTACCTAGAAAAAGAGAAGAGAAAAAGAGAAAACAGAATAAAGATTATTGTTTTCTAAGATCAAAATACATTTTTGAAGCAAATAAATAAAATGAAATTTAACAAGTAGATTTTGCGGAAAATATTGGAAACATTAAAAGATGGAATAAACGCAGGAGCAATATAATTTCTCTTGAAGATTCTCACTAAGAATGGCATGTGTTTAAGAACAGGCTCAGTTCCAAAACCATCAGATACAACTTAGTCTCGAGTAAGTGTAAGGAAAAAAAAAAAATGTAATGAAGAGAGTCTGGAAATTGCTGAGGAGTTTTGCAGCTATAAATAACAGCTCTCCATCATTGTTAAGGTTTCTTTTAGTAAAGAGGAGGATATCAAATAATACTTGATAATATAAGAAATTTCATTGTTTGAAGTAGTGTTTACATAATCTTGTTTCGGGGGGTTTTAAGCGATATAAAATAGGAAATAAATGAATAAATAAAATGATTTTGAGAATCCGTTTTTATTTTGCATAGAAACTATTTGGCAATTACGGAGATGTACTCGCATGGCAAGTGACCTGATCTGAGGTCGTGTGCTGAAAGGAAAACAATTGCAGCGTGGAAGGTGTTTATAACCCATTTAAGAAACACACAAAAACCATTAGATTCACTTCAACATTTAAATTTAATTTGTCAAAATATTTTTGTTGCTTTGAGACCGTGACCTGAAGCATGGAACAGACTGCCGGCATCAGTTGTTAGTTGTCAGGGCACTGCATCCTTCAAAACTTCCATGCTTCCTGAGATTCGCCAACACTACACCTGATTTTCTCCCCTCCATACACACACAAGCATGTATCTGACTCATACATTGTTCACTTTCCAGACATTTGTACATTACTGCATATACTTTATATGCACTTTTTGACAAGTTGTGGTGCACCTGAGCACTGTATACAATAATTTCATTATTATTATTATTATTATTATTATATGCTTTCCATAAACATAGTTGATGTTTTGGTTTGTTGATTAGAACAGAAGGTTTGTGATTTCAAATCTTGTGAAAGGTAGTGTAGAGTAATCCTTTAGAAAAGTACATAACTATGTTTACGTCAATGTTGCCTGATTCTGTGAGGTTTTGGTAAAAATAGTTGGGAAAGTATTTTGATGTATGTGTATGTATGTTATATAAGTGAGTGCATGCTATATGAGCGACTGCATGCTATATATATGAGTGTGTGTGTGTGTGTGTGTGTGTGTGTGTATGTGTAATTAGTGTGTCATGCATGGTGTAACGTAAAATGCTAACGTCTATAGATAGACGTGATGAATATATATTAGTTTCAAATTTTGGCACGAAACCAACAAGTTCAGGAGAAAGGTTAAGTAGATGTAAATAACCCCAGTGCTCAATTGCTACATATTTTATTGACCCCAAAAAGATAAAAGGCAAAGTCGACCTCAGCAGGATTTGAACTCAGAACGTAAAGACAGACGAAATGCCTCTAAACATTTTGCCCAGTGTTCTGATGATTCTTATTTCTTTACTACCCACAAGGGGCTAAACATAGAGGGGACAAACAAGGACAGATAAAGGGATTAAATCGATTACATCGACACCAGTGCATAACTGGTACTTAATTTATCGACCCCGAAAGGATGAAAGGCAAAGTCGACCTCGGTGGAATTTGAACTCAGAACGTAATGGCAGATGAAATACTTATTTCTTTACTATCCACAAGGGGCTAAACACAGAGAGGACAAACAAGGACAGACAAACAGATTAAGTCAATTATATCGACCCCAGTGCGTAACTGGTACTTATTTAATCGACCCCGAAAGGATGAAAGGCAAAGTTGACCTCGGTGGAATTTGAACTCAGAACGTAGCGGCATACGAAATACCGCTAAGCATTTTGCCCGGCGTGCTAACGTTTCTGCCAGCTCACTGTCTTATGTAATGAATATATATTGGATTACTTTAATATTTGCAATAGCTGTGTGTATATACCTGTGTGTATGTACACACACACACACACACACGCGCACACACACACACACACACACACACACGCAAACAAACAAATAAATAATTCAGAATTGTGCAAGAAGGCGTGACACATTACCAAAAGGTTTGGCTCCGTTAACAATTCCTCACTCAACTCCTCTCCTCCACATGATTCAACAATAACCATCAGATTTCAGGTTAGGCTAAACATGCAGAGTTTGAGCAGTATTATATAT
This sequence comes from Octopus sinensis, assembly GCF_006345805.1. Taxonomy (NCBI): domain Eukaryota; kingdom Metazoa; phylum Mollusca; class Cephalopoda; order Octopoda; family Octopodidae; genus Octopus; species Octopus sinensis. Next base: position 18,130 of record NW_021832262.1, on the reverse strand, counting down.
TATGAACCTTAGTTAGGGCATCCTTCTAGGTGAACGTAACTCAGGTAACTGGGATAACTCCGACGTAAAACCTGCGGCTCAGTGGTTACCGATGATGTTGACTTGTTCTTCTTTTTGGATTATGGCTGCTGTTGCTTAGTGAGTGGGATTGACTCAGTGCACAGCCTTTCCTCACTTTAAAAAAAAATCTTCTTGCACAGGTATTGCACAATAGCAACATAGTTCATGATTGTTGATGGTGCTGTGAGTCTCAACTGAATGGCTGGCTGTAGCCTTAAAAAGCAAATAAAAGTCACATTCGATCACAGCACCAATAACAGTTAAGCTTCGTGCAATGGCCATACTCGATAACGAGGGGGCAGCCATCATATAGACACTGCAGGGTATGTACTCTATAGGGTACACACCTTAACACTGTAAATCAGTGGTTTTCAACCAGTGTTCCGCAGAACCTTAGGGTTCCGACAGTACAGTCCAGGGGTTCCGTAAGAAGTGACAAAACTGCTTAAATAGGCAGTAATTTTTAATTCTCCTGTGCAGATATGTGTGCTTAAGACTATTAAATTATTGCACAGGGGTTCCTCGAGCCAGTGGAATCCTTCCTTGGGGTTCCGCTCCAGCAAAACATTTGAAAAGCACTGTTATATCTAAATCAATGCAAAGACATACAGACACACACATTAATACAGTGGTTTTCAACCAGGGTTCTGCGGAACCTTAGGGTTCCGCCAGTACAGTCCAGGGGTTCCACAAGAAGTGACAAAACTGCTAAAATAGGCAGTAATTTTTAATTCTCCTGTGCAGATATGTGTGCTTAAGACTATTAAATTATTGCACAGGGGTTCCTCGAGCCAGTGGAATGTTTCCTTGGGGTTCCGCTCCAGCAAAAAGATTGAAAAGCACTGGTCTAACTAGTGTCTAACTGACTGTGTCTAACTCAGTGGTTTTCAACCAGGGTTCTGTGGAACCTTAGGGTTCCGACAGTACAGTCCAGGGGTTCCGCAAGAAGTGACAAAACTGCTAAAATAGGCAGTAATTTTTAATTCTCCTGTGCAGATATGTGTGCTTAAGACTATTAAATTATTGCACAGGGGTTCCTCGAGCCAGTGGAATGCTTCCTTGGGGTTCCGCTCCAGCAAAAAGTTTGAAAAGCACTGCTGTAAATGAACAATTAAAACACAACTGGTTTCAATGAAGGTGTTTTTTTTTTTCAGGTAAATGTTTGAAATTTTGTGTTTGTTGTAAAGTAATAATTACGTTGCTATTAGATCGTAAACGTAGCATTGTATAACTTAAATATCTCTCCAGCTCTGAGGTAAGCAACGCGCACAAAAAACACACAGTACCTCGTTCTGAAGCAACAAAAACACAGCAATTGGCAGTTTTCCATTTGGCTACCTGATCGACTTCTTGACAAAATGCCGGATGTATAAAAATAATACACATTGCTCATAACTCGAGGCCTGTTAGCATTTATTTATTTATAACTTTTACTACTGGAACAATTTTTACAGGTGATTTTATTAATAGTAAGTTATGGTTATCAAACTAAACAACTGCGTGTCTATTTTTAATCGGCAAAACATCGTTTAAATGGAAGAGACAGGGGAAAATTCATTAGCAGCCATTCCAAAGACATTGTTAATGTTATCTACAGCAGAGTTACGGAGTTTTCTTTAGAAACGTGGAGGCAAGGACAACCTGCGTGTGACCTAACTAACGAACCATTGAATAAAGAGGCAGCAGGTGGGTTTTTTACGTGGTCCCGTGTCCTACAAGAAATAGAATAGTTACTCTTTTACTCTTTTACTCTTTCACTTGTTTCAGTCATTTGTCTGTGGCCATGCTGGAGCACCACCTTTAGTCGACCAAATTGACCCCAGGACTTATTCTTTGTAAGCCTAGTACTTATTCTATCGGTCTCTTTTGCTGAACCGCTAAGTTATGGGGGATGTAAACACACCAGCATCGGTTATCAAGCGATGTTGGGGGGATAAACACAGACACACAAACATACACACACACATACATACAGACATACATGCATACATATATACATATATACATATATACGATGGGCTTCTTTCAGTTTCTGTCTTCCAAATCCACTCACAAGCCTTTGGTCGGCTCGAGGCTATAGTAGAAGACACTTACCCAAGGTGCCACGCAGTGGGACTGAACCCGGAACCATGTGGTTGGTAAGCAAGCTACTTACCACAAGGCCACTCCTGGAATCATTTTTTACTGTCTCTCTTTACTCTTTTACTCTTTTACTTGTTTCAGTCATTTGACTGCGGCCATGCTGGAGCACCGCCTTTAGTCGAGCAACTCGACCCCGGGACTTATTCTTTTTGTAAGCTCAGTACTTATTCTATCGGTCTCTTTTTGCCGAACCGCTAAGTGACGGGGACGTAAACACACCAGCATCGGTTGTCTAGCAATGCTAGGGGAACAAACACAGACACACAAACACACACACATACATATATATATATACATATATACGACAGGCTTCTTTCAGTTTCCGTCTACCAAATCCACTCACAAGGCTTTGCTCGGCCCAAGGCTATAGTAGAAGACACTTACCCAAGGTGGCACGCAGTGGGACTGAACCCAGAACCATGTGGTTCGTAAGCAAGCTACTTACCACATGGCCACTCCTGGAATCATTTTTTTACTGTCTCTGTTCTGTTTTTATTTTATTTCATTTCATATGTCTCTAAAATCTAAAATCACAACTAACTGGTCGTAGATGGAGTGTCTTTAATCATAGGGGTCTGCCCATTAAGAGAACAACAACAACAAATATTGAGCAACAACAAGTATAACAACAAGTATTGAATAAACGATTTATGGCTGATAAAGTGTGTCGATATTTCGTTTTTGCTATGTTAGCAAAGTAGGGAAGAGAAGTTATAGGAATGGACAAATGAAAAAGTGTGTGTGTGTGTGGTGTGTGTGTGTGTTTGTGTGTGTGTGAAGAAATTACGATCTTGTCCTCATTATTTACATCCGCTTTTCTATGCCTGCATGGGTTTGATGGAGTTTATTGAAGCAGATGCTCTACAGCTGGATGCACTTCCTGCCATCAGCCTTTAACTGTTTCCAAGCAAGGTAATATTTCTCCATG
>NW_021832262.1:2500-10000 GCF_006345805.1 Octopus sinensis | reverse complement strand
CTTGGCGGAATTTGAACTCAGAATGTAGCGGCAGACAAAATGCCTATTTCTTTACTACCCACAAGGGGCTAAACACAGAGAGGACAAACAAGGACAGACAAATGGATTTAGTTGATTATGTCGACCCCTGTACATAACTGGTACTTATTTAATTGACCCAGAAAGGATGAAAGGCAAAGTCGACCTCGGTGGAATTTGAACTCAGAACGTAGCGGCAGATGAAATACTGCTACGCATTTCGCCCGGCGTGCTAACGATTCTGCCAGCTTGTTGTCTTATAAACCTGACATTGTTTCTGCTATACTCGGTCATGCTCTGTTTTGCTTGTGGTGAAAGGTGAGAATGTGTTCTCTGGTGGTTCCCAAACCTCTGAAGTCGTTCTTGGCACAAATGCGCTCTAGAACAAAGAGAAGCATACGAAATTCAAGGACACTGCAGATTTGCGGATGATATTCGTGATATGGTATGATATTGTAGTAAGCTGATTGGTTGATAATCAGGACAGACTGCATGACAAAAGTGTGATCTCTACATTCTCTTTTACTTGTTTCAGTCATTTGACTGCAGCCATGCTGGAGCACCGTCTTTAGTCGAGCAAATCAACCCCAGGACTTATTCTTTGTAAGCCTAGTACTTATTCTATCGGTCTCTTTTGCGGAACTGCTAAATTACAGGGATGTAAGCACGCCAGCATCGGTTGTCAAGTGAGTTCAAATTCCGCCAAAGTCGACTCTGCCTTTCATCCATTCAGGGTCGATAAATTAAGTACCTGTTACACACTGGGGTCGATGTAATCGACTTAATCCCTTTATCTGTCATTGTTTGTCCCCTCTATGTTTAGCCCAGTGTGGGCAATAAAGAAATAAGAAATGTTAGCACGCCAGGTGAAATGCTTAGCAGTATTTTGTCTGTCTTTACATTCTGAGTTCAAATTCCACCAAAGTCAACTTGGCTTAGCGGCATTTCATCCATTTTTATGTCCTGAGTTCAAATTCTGCCAAGATTAATTTTGCCTTTCATCCTTTCGAGGTCGATAAATTAAGTACCAGTTGTGTACAGGGGTCAATCTAATTGACTGGCCCTCTCCCCAAAATTTCAGGCCTTGTGCCTAGAGTAGAAAAGATCATTATTATTATTATTATTATTATTATTATTATTATTATTATTATTATTACTTCTGCGGAGGTCACTGAATTTGGTTGTATCCTAATTTTTCGGCACTGACATCTGTGAATTCATTCCTTGCAGTCATCCATTTAATGGCAGGATGAAAACTGCTCAGAAATTGCAAGTAAGAGGTGTCAAACCTCTCAACCAGCTAATTATGTTATTAAGGCTTCAAAAACTATGATAATAGGAAACAAACTTCAGCTGAGAATCAGGTCTCCAGAAAACGCAGCAAATATACTTTCAAGAATGCCGCAATTTTTAGATTTTTCAAAACTGTTGAAATTAATTAGAGATTTTTACCATTTTTTTTTGTGGGGGGCTTTTGTTTGTCTTTCTCTTCTTTTTTTCTTTATCTTATGTAGTTGATTACATGATGTTGTTCTGAATTTTTATATATATATATATGTATGTATGTATATATATATATATACATATATACATATATATATATATACATATATATATATATATATATATATATATACATATATATATATATATATGTATATATATATATACACATACATATATATATATATACACGCACACATATATATATATATGTATGTGTGTGTATGTGTGTGCACGTATGTGTGTGTGTGTGTGTGCGTTTGCATGCGAGTATATTTACAAATTAATGTATTTCTCTATCTAGGTGACATGTAAGTAGCAACGAAAACAAAGAGGTGAAGGAGGAGGAGAAGGAGGAGGAGGAGAAAGAAATATGGTATATAACAGAAATTTAGTTCCTCCCATCGCCCCCACCCCCACCCCACTCCCTACCTTCCCCACACCCCCAATTAGGGGTGGCGATGGTGGTGGTGGTGGTGGTGAAGGTAAGATGCCGGGGTAGAAGCATATTTTTGTGCAGAGACAGTTTTGTATACAAGTCTGCAAGTAAACATTGCAAATTCTTCATTTACCGTTTTCTCTCTCCTTCCCACCCACCCGACCTTCTCTCTCTCTTGTATACTGGCAGGGTACCTTCACCAACTCAGCTGCCAGTTTGCTGCTCAACTCTTTGCATATGAAACAAATCAGATTTTTTTTCTAAGAAACTTCTAATATTTTACATATTTTTATTTTAGTCTAGTTTTCCAAATTTTTCCCTAGTGTTGCTCTTCTTCTTCTTCTTCTTCTTCTTCTTCTTCTTCTTCTTCTTCTTCTTCTTCTTCTTCTACTTCTTCTTCTTCTTCTTCTTCTTCTTCTTCTTCTTCTTATTATTATTATTATTATTATTATTATTATTATTATTATTATTATTATTACTATTACTATTATTATTATTATTATTATTATTATTATTATTATTATTATTATTATTATTATTATTATTATTATTATTATTATTATTATTATTATTATTATTATTATTATTATTACTATTATTATTATTATTATTACTATTATTACAATTACTATTATTACTATTATTACTATTATTATTATTATTATTATTACTACTATTATTATTACTATTATTATTATTATTATTATTATTATTATTATTATTATTATTAGTATCATTATTATTATTATCATTATTATTATTATTATTATTATTAAGGTAGCGAACTGGCAGAAATGTTAGCATGCTGGGTAAAACGCTGAGTGGCATTTCATCCATCTTTGCATTCTGAGTTCAAATTCCACCAAGTTGGACTTTACCTGTCATCCTTTTGAGGTTGATAAAAAGAGTACCAGTTGATCGCTGGGGTTGATGTAATTGATTTAGCCACACCCTCGCCACCACTACCACCAAATTGTTGGCCTTTTGTCAAAATTATCATCATCGTCAGCATCATTATTATTATTATACTCTTTCTCTCTTTTACTCGTTTCAGTCATTTGACTGTGACCATGCTGGAGCACCGCCTTTGGTCGAGCAAATCAACCCCGGGACTTATTCTTTGTAAGCCTAGTACTTATTCTATCAGTCTCTTTTGCCAAACCGCTAAGTGACGGGGGCACAAACACACCACCATCGGTTGTCAAGCGATGTTGGCGGGGACAAACACTGACACACAAACACACACACACACATAGTAGAAGAGATTACCATTATTATTTGGATTAAGTTGTCGAGCTGGATTGAGGGATTGCTTGTAGAACCCTCCACCTTCACAAAAAAACTTGTTCTGCTTCTTTGTTCTGAATTCAAATCCTGCTGAGGTCAACTTTACCTTTTATCCTTCTGGGGTCAGTAAAATAAGTACCAGTTAAGTCTTGCAGTCAATACAATTGACTAACTCCATCCCCTCCAAAACTGTTGGCCTTGTCCCTAAATTAGAAATTATTTATGTTGTTATTATTATTATTATTATTAAGGTGGTGAGCGGGCAGGATCTCTCTCTCTTTTCTCTTTACTCTTTTACTTGTTTCAGTCATTTGACTGCGGCCATGCTGGAGCACTGCCTTTAATCAAGCAACTCAACCCCGAGACTTATTCTTTTGTAAGCCCAGTACTTATTCTGTCGGTCTCTTTTGCTGAACCGCTAAGTGGTGGGGACGTAAACACACCAGCATCGGTTGTCAAGCAATGCTAGGGGAACAAACACAGACATACAAACACACACACACACACATATATATGTATATATACATATATACGACAGGCTTCTTTCAGTTTCTGTCTACCAAATTCACTCACAAGGCATTGGTCGGCCTGGGGCTATAGCAGAAGACACTTGCCCAAGATGCCACGCAGTGGGACTGAACTCGGAACCATGTGGTTGGTTAGCAAGCTATTTACCACACAGCCACTTCTGTGCCTATATATATATATATATATGGACAGACACACAAACACACACTTTGTTTGTATGGCATTATCTCATTATTATTTATTAAAAGAAATTATAATTACTTTTCTTATTATTAATTTTACTATGGACATATGTGTATATATTACCGAGGTGACAAGGTGATATCATTATTTGCATTGTGGTTATGATAATATATGTATTTATGGTGATGTCTCGACATTATAATTGCAGATAGGTGAATACAATACTGTGAACAAAATGGCATTTATTCACCACTATTGTGAGCACAGTTATATTGAAGCTATACACCCACACACATCCGAAGAATAGATCTATGGAGGTGTAGCGCTTAGCAATTGTCTCAATTATATTTCTGTTGATATTCTCACATCACACACATACACTTGTATAAAGGATTCAACAGCATGGAATTAATATCTATGACAGGAAAATAAAAACCAAAGAAAAGTAAATATTGCATGGTTTGTTCTGAAAGAATGGAGAATGGTAAGGTGGTAGTGATAGGAAGATGTCTACGCTTGTTTCTAAGAATGACAAAAGAATGATTGAATTAAAGAAAACGAAGACAAACTTGGCAAAAAGTTTGGTAATTCCTTGGTGATTCTTATTAACAGAAACATCAAAGTCTACACACACACACACACACACGGTGACAGTGGGCCAACAAAATGGTTAGCAGCACTATTATTCTTTTCACACACACACATACACACACAAACACACACACACATACACAGTAACAATGAACCAACAAAATGGTTAACAGCGCTACCATTCTTTTCACACACACACACACACGGTAATATATTTCTTTATTGCCCACAAGGGGCTAAACATAGAGGGGACAAACAAGGACAGACGAACGGATTAAGTTGATTACATCGACCCCAGTGCGTAATTGGTACTTAATTTATCGACCCTGAAAGGATGAAAGGCAAAGTCAACCTCGACGGAATTTGAACTCACTACGTAACGGCAGACGAAATACGGCTACGCTCACAAAATGGTTAGCAGCGCTATCATTCTTTTTATTTTTTACTTGTTTCAGTCATTAGACTGTGGCCATGCTGGAGCACTGCCTTGAAAAATTTTTATTCTTCAAATGAATTAACCCCAGTTCCATTTTTAAAAATTAATTTGTAAACCTCTTATTCTATCAGTGTTCTTTTGCTGAAATACTGAGTTTAGATGTAAACAAACCAACACCAGTTGTCAAGTGGTGGTGGGGGACAAACACACACATGCACACACACACAGACACACACACACATATGTATATGATGGGCTTCTTTTGGTTTCAATTTATCAAATCCATTCACAAGGCTTTGGTCAGCCTTAGGCTATAGTATGAGACATTTGCCTGAAATAGTGCCATGCAGTGGGACAGAACCCGGAACCATGTGGTTGGGAATCAACTAGCTCCCCACTGGACTCATCTTATAGGTGGTTGCTTTTTAATAAGATATTCAAACTTAGGAGGAAAAGGAGGAAGAGGAGGAAGAGGACTTGGGATCTATGTAGATCCCACCATTCCCACCATTCCCACCAGATTGATGTCTATGCTTAATGTCTTAACGACAATGTTTTTAAGAACAAGAATAAAGCAGACATCTAGTCTCAATGTTTACAACAGACTGAAATTTGCTAAGGGCTGGTTTAATTCCAAGAAAAAGAGATTAATATTTTCAAGATAAATATCACAAATATTTTTAAATTCATAAAATTTTTGCTCAAATGTGAATTTTTTTCCTCTTCCATTCATAATTTTTACTTTGAAACACTTCATATTTTAAATCAAGTGTCATATTTGATTTTTTATTTTCATCAATATTTATTTGATATCTGCTGTCTTGACTTAATCAGCAACAGCCCCAAGACTGCAGTGGTTTAATTAAACTACAAAATTATCTCTAATGAAGACAATGACAGTGAGTTAATCATCTCATTTTAACTGAAACAACATTTAAAAACACAAAAAAAGACAATAAACAAATTTAACAAAACAAAAAGTTGCTGTTCAGCAATAGAAGGGCACAGAATGGTGAAAAGTCAGACCATTCCTGAACTAAGGACGACATGTCAAAGGAAATATCAGAAAAAGAAAAAGGTGGTAGTGGTGGTGGTGGTGGTGGTGGTGGAGAAGAAAAGAAAAATAATATTAAAAAAAAATTTCACAAATTTAAAACATATTTGGACATTTTTTACTGGAAGTTTTGACAATTGTCATTGTGCAGATGAAGAAGATTGCGAGGATGAAAACAACACTACTACTACTACAACAAATAATAATAATAATAATAATAATAATAATAATAATATAATAATAATAATAATAATAATAATAATAATAATGATGATGATGATGATGATGATGATGATGATGATGATGATAACAATGATGATGATGACGATGATGATGCTGATGATGATGCTGATGATAACAATAATGATGATGATGATGATGATGATGATGATAACAATAATAATGATGATGATGATGATGATGATACAACAATATAATATGATGATGATGATATGATACATAATAATAATGATGATGATGATGATGATGATGATGATGACAATAATAATGATGATGATGATGATGATGAATGATAACAATAATGATGATGATGATGATAACAATAATAATAATGATGATGATGATGATGACAATAAAATGATGATGATGATGATGATGATGCTGATAACAATAATAATAATGATAATGATGATAATAACAATAATATGATGATGATATGATGAGAATGATGACACTAATATGATGATGATGATGATGATGATGATGACGACGATGACAATAATAATAATGATGATGATGATGATGATGATGATGATGATAACAATAATAATAATGATGATGATGATGATGATGACAATAATAATAATGATGATGATGATGATGATAACAATAATAATAATGATGATGATGATGATGATGATGATGATGACAATAATAATGATGATGATGATGATGATGATGATGATGATAACAATAATGATGATGATGATGATAACAATAATAATAATGATGATGATGATGATGATGACAATAATAATGATGATGATGATGATGATGATGCTGATAACAATAATAATAATGATAATGATGATAATAACAATAATGATGATGATGATGATAAAAACAATGATGATGATGATGATGATGACGACGACGATGATAATATATGATAGACAAAGTAAATAAATATGGTTTGAAGTCATCCAGCTAAATGAAGTTTAAAGAGAAAAGAATTATGGAAATAAAGTGGAAAAATAATAATTTTTTTTTTATTTTAAGCAGAAAGTAAATGTTTTCAGTGTGTGTGTGTGTGTGTGTGAAGGTATGTGTACATGTGTGCTTGTATATGCATTTGTGACTTTTTTCTTTCTCTTAACTAATTTTCTTTTTATATATTTTCTCCATTCTTTAAAACATTTTTAACTCAAATATTTCTTAAGAATTAAATAAATATTTAGATACTCCTACACAACTTTGGAAAGAGATCAAATTTTCATATTT
>NW_021832261.1:37500-62792 GCF_006345805.1 Octopus sinensis | reverse complement strand
CACAGACAGCGAGAGACAGATAGAAAACGGTGAAGCGAAGAAAAAAGAATTTAGAGAAAGGACAAGAGAAAAAACGAAAGGAGAAGGGGAGAAAAAAGAATTAGAGAAAGGAAGAGAGCTAAATCTTTTTTCTCTCCTTCTTTCACTTTCCTTTTTTCTCTCATCCTTTCTCTAATTCTTTTTTCTCTCCTTCACCGTTTTCTATCTCTTTTTCTGCCCCTCTTCCTCCTTTACTCTCTCTCTCTCTTTCTCTCTCTCTCTCGTTACTCACATGTGACCATCGTCCATCTTTCTTTTCCTCACGTGATAAGTTTTCTTTTCCTTCGGTCTGTCGCACCGACCAAACGCATTCTGATCTGTTTCCCTATCCATCGTTTCTCTTGTCAAAGTATATTCCGCCAGCGTTCGCTATTTTACCTCGTCTGGCCTATCGGCCCTCCATGTTTGTTTTCCTTTGATTTGTTGTATGTCTCCACTGTCCTGTTTTTGTTTTTACCAACTTTGACCCTCCGCAATCTCAAATATTATTTTTATCCGCGGGAGCAACTGTTTTTTGAAGCCTCATATTACAGTTAATTGCTGGAAATGTGGAGTAGATAATAGTCGAAATTTCATGAAATTTATGTTACTTGTCTTGTTTTCCATTTGTTTCTCTCGTTCGCATACCCATGTATGCCTTCGTATTTCATGTTGTTTATGTTTTGTGACGTCCTGTAGCCATATATGCATATATATATATATATATATATATATATATATATATATATATATATATATATATATATATATATATAGTTAATCCAAACATGAAAACACAACACACGCGCGAGGACGTGAAACAAGTATAGTGTATTGGACGGTCCGGAAAGGAAAGAAAGAAGAAGGATTTAACGTTTCGAGCGGAGCTCTTCGTCAGAAACATAGGAAAAGGAAAGATCCAAGGAAGGGAAGACGGAGGAAAAACAATCACCAACGATACATACGCGGTCACATAATATGTAAGAATATAACATTATGTATGTATGTATGTGTATATATATATATATATATATATATATATATATATATATATATATATATGTACGTACGTACGTGTGTATGTATGTATGTATGTAAACATTATCTAAAGGACTCATAGAATTGTCTAATATACGTAGGTGCAGGAGTGGCTGTGTGATAAGTAGCTTGCTTACCAACAACATGGTTCCGGATTCATTCCCTCTGCGTGGCAACTTGGGCGAGTGTCTTCTTCTATAGCCTCGGGCTGACCAAAGACTTGTGAGTGGATTTGGTAGACGCAAACTGATAGAAGCCTGTCGTATATGTGTATATTTATATATATATATAAGTGTATATGTATGTATATGTGTATATGTTTGCGTGTCTGTGTTTGTCCCCCAGCATCACTTGACAACCGATGGTGGTGTGTTTGCATCCGCGTAACCTAGCGGTTCGGCAAAAGAGACCGATAGAATCAGTACTAAGCTTACCAAGAATAAGTCATGGGGTCGATTTGCTGAACTAAAGGCGGTGCTCCAACATGGCCGCAGTCAAATTACTGAAATATGTAAAAGATGCACACCACACATATTTATATACCGAGTGTGTATGTGTGAATGTGTGTGTGCGTGTGTGTGTACGCGTGCCTTGTGTGTCTTGTACGTATGCTAGACAATTTTATCACATTTATATATCTCATGGCGCAATGAAACAAATTTATATCGTTTAGCTATGTTCTTTTATGTTTTCCGATATGAATTGGAATTTTGCTGAGTGTTAAACTCGACCTTGCCGCTCCTCCATAGATTTTGCATAAAAATACCAAAAAATGTAATGAACAACCGGGGTCTATTTAAGTGAGTGTGCTCTCTCTCCTCTCTCTCCCTCTCTTTCTCTCTCTCTCTGTCACTCTCTTTCCTTTTCAAAAGATGGTCTTGTGGCAATATTAGAAATGCCTAATAATTAGGTTTGATTAGGAACAAGAAAAATATGTGCTGCTATAAATTGAATAAACGTCAAAATATGAGTGTTTTGTAGTTTTGTTAATATTGTACAAGAGACGAATGATGGTATAGCGAAGGAGGAAAGAGAGGAAAAAGGAAAGGAAAACCATATAGAAATATATGGTGAAAGACAATGGCAAGTTTCAGGAGTAAATACAAATGACGTGTTGAAGAATGTGAGGTCGAGAAGGAGGAGGAGGGGGAAGAAGAAGAAGAAGAAGAAGAAGAAAAAGAAGAAGAAGAAGAAATGTTAGTCAAAGAATATGAGAATATGAGAAGTTCCAAATGGCTTTTGAAGATTAAATATAAAAAGCAAAGAAGGTAGGATAGGAGGAATAAAAGAAAGGGAGTGTAAAAAAAGAAAGAAAGAAAGAATGGAAGAAAGATAGAAAGAAGGAAAGAAAGAATGGAAAAGGGAAGGAATAATGGAAGATAGAAAGAAAGAAAGAAGGAAAGACAGAAGGAAAGAAAGAAAGAAAGAAAGATAGAAAGAAAGAAAGAAAGAATGGAAGTAAGATAGAAAGGAAGGAAGGAAGAATGGAAGTAAGATAGAAAGAAAAAAGAGAGAAAGAATAGAAAAAGAAAGAAAGACAGAAAGAATGCAAGAAAAATAGAAAGCAAGAAAGATAGAATGAAAGAAAGAAACAAGAAAGTAAGAAAGAAAGTATGAAAGAAAGAAAGAAAGAAAGACAGAAAGAACGAAAGAAAGAAAAATTGAAAGCATGAAAGTTAGAAAGAAAGAAAGGAACAAAGAAAGGAGAGAGAGAATGGAAAAAGAAAGAAAGAAGGAAAGCAAGAAGGAAAGAAAGGAAGGAAGAAATAATGGAAGTAAAAAGAAAGAATGGAAGAAAAAAGAAAGAAAGAAAGAAAGAAAGGTAGAAGGAATGGAAGAAAAAAAGATGAAAGAAAGAAAGGAAGAAAGAAAGAAAGATAGAAAGAATGGAAGAAAGACAGAATGGGATAATGAAAGAAAGAAAAAGAAGGAAAGAAGAATGAAAAACAATGAGTAAAAGGAGAGGAAGGAAAAGTGTAAGTACGAAGGAAGGAAACAAAGAGAAGAATATGAAAAAGCGAAGAAATATATGAAAGAAATATGTAGAAAGAAATTGGGTGAGAGTAAAGACGTTTCTGGAAGAATTGGAACCATCTAAAAATGGAAACATGTATTTGAAATACACTCAAAAAAAGGTGTTTAATGGGTGAGAAACGAAATTGTAATAAATAAATTAATGGATAAATAGATAAATGAAATTTAGAGGATACACAAAACGAAAACCGAGAAAGTAACATTTAAAGAAAAGAAGTGGTCGTAGCATGGGAGCATGCGCTGTTACAATGCGTCGCTGCATCCGCCAGTTGTTGATGATTCTTTATGCCTGACGGATGACGCCTCTGCAACATTCTGGCGTCAACCCTTCAACAGGTGGGTCTGTTTGGGTAGTCGTTGCTAGTGAGGACTTAACACGGCTGGAGTTCAAATCCTACCTGAACTGAACCTCTTTTAGTTGCCTTTATGATAAGCAGAGAAAACTTTGGGTCTGCTCAGGTGTCAAAAATGATTCAAAAATAGCATTCTCGAAAAACATGAATTCCAAAATTTAAGGACGCAATAAATTCCAAAATTTATAAAAACCGCGGGAACTTCGTTGCCAGTCCAATATATCTTTTTCTATGTTATACTTGTCTCATTCATTAGATCGCTGCCATGTTGGGTGACGGCCTTGAAGAATTTTTGTCGAAACAATGGTAGTTACTCTATCAGCCTGACCTGTGCCGAAACGCTAATTTGTTGGTACGTAAACACACCAGCAACACGCACACACACACACACACACACACACACACACACACACACACACACACATATATATATATATATATATATATATAATATATACGTCGGGCTTTTTTCAGTTTCCCGCTACCAAATCCAGTCACAAGGATTTGGTCGGCTCGAGGCTATAGTAGAAGACATTTGCTCAAGGTGCCGGGACTGAACCCGGAACTATGTAGTTGGTTAGCGAGCTTCTTACCAAACAGCCACTGTGTGTGTGTGTGTCTTTTATCTTCAACTTGTTTCAGTAATTTGGGTACCGCTATGCTAGAGCACCATCTTGAAGGCTTTAAGTCGAACAAATCGACCCTGGGACTTATTCTTAAAAGGCCAGTACTTATTCTATCGGTACCTTGTGCCAAAACGCTAAGTTACGGAGACGTAAACACATCATCACCGTTGTGATAGGCGATGCTGGACAGAGACACGCACACATAAATATATACATACATATAGGTGACGGGCTTCTATCAGTTTTCGCCTACCAAATCCACTCACAAGGCTTTGGTCGACCCCAGGCTAGAGTAGAAAACACTTGCATAAGGTGCCACACAGTGGAACTGAACCCAGGACCATGAGGTTGGGAGTAAATCTATTAGCAAGCAGGCCCGCCTGCACCTTATAAGTGTTTTATACTCTAACGTCGGACCGACTACAGCCTTGGGAGTGGATTTGCTAGACGGAAACTAAAAGAAACCCGTCGTGTACATATATATATATATATATATGTGTGTGTGTGTGTGTGTGTGTGTGTGTGTGTGTTGTGTGGTGTGTGTGTGTGCGTGTGTGTGTACTTGTTACACCGCCAGAGCTTGACAACCGATGCTGGTGTGTTTACGTCCCCGTAGCTTTGCAGTTCGGCATAAAAGACTGATAGATTAAATACTAGGCTTACAAAGAACAAATCCCAAGTACGTCGATTTCTTCGATTAACACCGTTTAATGTGGTGCTCCAGCATGGCTGCTATCAAATGACTGACACAAGTAAAAGAGTAAACGAGTCTATATATTATACGTATTAAAGTATTATACATATATATAAATATATACATATATATAATACATAATATATATATTTATATATATATATATATATATATATATAATATATATATATATAAATATTATTATTATTTTATTATTATTATTATTAGCAAAAATAGTGTTGACAGTGACTTCGACGATTCGACTATTTAAATCATCATTAGACTGCTGTTTTTATTATAACCGATTATGAAAACTAACGTATATACATGTATGAGTGTATGTATGTATGTATGTATGTATGTATGTATGTATGTATGTATTATGTATGTATGCAGTAATGTATGATAAGAAAAAGAGCGAAACAGACCAATTGACTGTCTAAAGGAGAGGAAAAAAACCGAGGTTAGAAAAGACGAAGAGAGAGAGAGAGAGAGAGAGAGAGAGAGAGAGAGAGAGAGAGAGAGAGGAGAGAGAGAGAGAGAGAAGAAAGAAGGAGAGACAGAAATAACGTGAGTGAAACAGAATAACAAAATTATCCTCGTTATTAGAATATTCTAGAACAATGAAGTTTGTCTAGAAATTCCCTCCAGAACGACGACGTTTCATGGTTCAAGTGAGCGGACATTGTTTGAAGAGCTGTCTAATTTGAATTAAACATCAGATGAGTGTGGATTTGTAAAGTTTGGCGCACTGTAGCCATTTCCAATTTGGCAAACACACAACACCACAATGACATATGCATCTGTTGCATTAGATGTGAAGTGGAGATCAAAGCTGGAGCAAAAACCCGCCATCACCACCACCGCCATCACCATCACCACTACCACGCTCACCATCACCACTACCACCACTATCACCACCACCACTATCACCACCACCACCATCACCATCACAATCACCGCCACTGCCACCACCATCGCCATCACCACCACCACCACAGTCACCATCACCATCACCACCACCTGTAGCACCACCATCACCACCACCTCCACCACCACCACCTCCACCATCACCATCAACAACACCACCAACAACCAGCACTAGCACCATCATCTTCAACACCACCACTTTCACCATCAACGCTAGCACCACCACCACCACCTCCACCACTACCACAACTATTACCATGACCATCACCAACACTACCACAACCAACCAACACGTGCTCCATCAGCTCCACCACCGCTAGCAGCATCATCACCACCATCATCAACAGTACAAACAGCACCACCAACTTCACTGTCACCACCAACATCACCACCATCAACACCACTTCGATTAGTGCTGCCACCACCACCACCACCACCACCACCACAACCAGCATCACCAACACCACTACCATCCGTACCAGTACCTCCATCACAAACATCATCACCATCACCACAACCAACCACTACAACCACCGTCACCACGCTATAACCTTTTCCGCTGTAATCAAAGTACTCAACAACAACACCAGGAACTACGATAATACGAACAACCTCAATAACAACAGCCAGAACAACAAGAGGAACGACATAAGCGACGAACATACGAGAAGAGGACAAAGATAAAGACGACAATAGTGAATACGAAAGGAACATTAGCAGTAAGAAGGGCGAAGGAGAGGCCGATGAGGATGATGATGATGATGATGATGATGATGATGATGGTGATGATTACGAATAATGAAGGCTGTGTCAGCAGCGGCGTTAGTAGTAGTAGTAGAAGTAGTAGTAGTAGTAGTAGTAGTAGTAGTAGTAGTAGTAGCAGTGGTGGTGCTGGTGCTGGTGATGCTGGTGGTAGTAGTAGTAGTAGCAGCGGCGGCGGTGGTGCTGTTGGTGGTGGTGGTAGTAGTGATGGTGGTTGCTGTTGCTGTTGCTGTTGTTGTAGCAGTTGTATCGACTTGTCAATTTGGAACCAAGCCATACAATTTTTCAGTGATGGAGTGAAAAATCGATACTCGTCAAACCAACTAAATGACAGTTCCATATTTTATATGATTTCCAGAGATTGAATGACCAGGTCGACCTCGATTAAATCCGAACCTACCTATTTTCTAATGTTCGATGTAGAAATCTACTTCAGCTAACCCCCGTTTCTGTGGCAATAATGAACACATAACTATTTCTAGCTTTTGAAACACAGTCACAAATCTCTTGGCGCTGGAACATATTACATTGTATTTGATTGTCTTAAATAATTCGATTGGGTTCGTATTATTATTTTGCCCGGGTAGTTATCGCTTAAAATTGGCTGTCGTGGGACTTGAACTCTTTATTTTGACTAATGAATTTAAATGTACGCAGTTTGACATCTGATTGGCATTCTACCATTTCTGAATATAAACATTTTTGTTATTTCACGAGAGTCATTTTTTTTCTTCTGTTTTTGCCAAATAAACACACGCGTTAAATATTTCAGAATAAAATAAGTGGGGCAAGAGCACACACGAAGACGAAAAGCGTCATTGAAGAGGTCACCAGATGTGTGACGAAAGATTTCCGGACAATGGACATGAGTTAGAATAAGAAGAGTAATAAACGAGTGAAGAACGAATATATAGTGCGTGTGCTTATTTGGCTAAACAAAAAAAAAAAGACCATCTCGAAATACAACACTCGAGTTCACATCAGGAGTCTTGCAACACAAATTCATAAACATAAATATTTTTAATTTAGGTAAAATGTTTGAAATTATTTGTGGGGTGAGCTAATATGGTGCACTGTATGTTACTGAGTATTTCACTTGTTATTTATTCATCCATCCAAAAACTGGCGAGCTGGTAGAACCATTAGCACACCGAACAAAATTCTTACCGGCATGTCGTCCGTCTTCAGTTCCCAGTTCAAAAAATTCCACCAAGGTCCACTTTGCCTGTGATCGTATTATGGTCGACAAAATAATTACTTGTTGAATATAATTACTGGGGTAGATGGAATCGACCAATCTCCACCCGCGAAACTTGATGACTTTATACCAAAATTTAAAACTATAATTTACCAGCCTAAACGTGATTGATATGCAGAATCGTTCGCCAATCAGAATGCATTGCGGAATTTCTTCGGGTTCAGAGTTCAAATGCCGCCAAAACCAACTTTGGCTTTAATTCTTTCGGGAGTCAATAAACTAAAGTAGCAATCAAGTGTACTAGAGACGACGTAATTGACTTCAACCGCCTTCACTCAAAATTCCTGATGGCGTTTCATTAGAAAGAATTATTTATCAGCCGAAAGGCAAAGAATTGGAAGAACTGTTAGCGTACTGGCAACCAAAATTCTATTCTACATTTCTTCTGACGCAAGACGTTCTGATTTCAAATTCTGCCGAGGTCAACTTAGACATTCATTCACGAGAGGCGAACAAAAACATTATTATAATTGTGGATACTATCGGTTTTAAATTTTGGCACAAGGCCAGCAATTTCGAGAGGTGGGTAAGTCGATTACAGTGACCCCAGTGCATAACTGGTACTTAATTCATCGACTTTGAAGGGACGATAAGCAAAATCGACCTCGGTGGAATATGAAACCAGGACGTAAAGACGGATTAAATGCCGCTAAGCATTTTACCCGGCGTCACAACGATCCTGCTGCCAGTTTGCCGCCTTATAATAACGAATAATATTATCAAAAATGATGGTGACGTGAACAAAAATATTGGTGAATCATGACAATATGAATAGCAATGAAGGCGGCAAGCTGGCAGAAACGTTAGCACGTCGGGCGAAAGGCTTATCAGTTTTTCGTCTGTCTTTACGTTCTGAGATCAAATCCCGCCGAAGTCAACTTAGCCTTTCATCCTTTCGGGGGCGATTAAATAAGCACCAGTTACGCACTGGGGCCGTTGTAATCGACTTAATCCGTTTGTCTGTCCGTGTTTGTCCTCTCTCTCTTTAGCCCCTTGTGGCAATAAAGAACTAAGAAACGTTAGCACGCCGCACGATATGCTTAGCGTTATTCCGTATGTCTTTACGTTATGAGTTCAAATTCTGTCGATGTTGACTTTGCCGTTTATCCTTTCGGGGCCGATAAATTATGTACCAGTTTCGTATTGGAGTCGATCTAATCGACTGGACCCCTCCCCCAAAATTTTGGGCCTTGTGCCTAGAGTAGAAAAGAATATTCATAACAATGATAATCGATTCATATCTCAGCACAGGGACAGCAATTTTGGGGGATGGTTCCGTCAATTACATCGACCCATCTGTTCTGCGTGTGCTTAATTTTATCGACCACAGAAGGACAAAACACAGTTTCAGTGTCGCCTGAATTTGAACACAGAACGTAAAGCCGGACGACATGTCATTAAACATTATCCGACCTGCTCGGCCACGTTCACGATAACAACAGTAATGAGAACGATAATTATGATGCCGCCGACAACGATAATTATTGTTTCTAATACGGTTATTTCGGTTTATCATGAAACGATCTCTGATTTGAACATGGTTACCGATAATCAGACTTCGGCGTAAGACAATAATGTAGGAAAACACTATAAAATGTTAAGTGTGAAAGTATATGCAATATACCTAAGGGAGGTAATTTGTTTCTTTGTTATCTTTTTTCAATGCGGCGCCATTTTCATTATGTTCGATGCTTTCTACACGAAGTCGACATTTGCAAACATTCATAATCATTAGTCATGATAGGAAAGCAGAGAGAAAATGGAATCGTACAATAATATCATTCACACTCAAAAAAGGTGGTTCTACACAAGCTATATGTGTGATGAGTGTTTGTATGTGTGTGTCTCATAAATATATATATATATATATATATATATATATATATATATATAATATATATATATATATATATATATATATATATATATATATATGTACATATGTATGTATATACATATATAAACTTGCATATATATATATATATTATATATATATATATATATATATATATATATGTATGTATGTACGTATAATATATTAAATAGTTACATCCAGATAAATACATATCTGTACATACATATACGCTGGAGTGGTTATAGGTTCAGGAGTAGCTGTGTGTTCAGAAGCTTGCTTCGCAAACACATGGTTCCGGGTTCAGTCCCGAATTGTAGCACCTTGGGCAAGTGTCTCCTTCTATAGCCTCGGATCGAACAAAGCCTTGTGAATAGATTTGGTAGACGGAAATTGAAAGAGGCCCATGGCGTGTGTGTATGTGGTGTGTGTGTGTGTGTGGTGTGTGTGTGTGTGTGTGTGTGTGTTTGTGTGTGTGTGTATTTGTGTGTCTGTGTTTCTTCGTTCGACTAAAGGGGTGCTGCAGTATGGCCGCAGTCAACTGACTGAAACAAGTAAAATACTATAAGAATACGCATGTATGTATGTGTATGTGTATGAGTATATATAATATATATATACACATATTTACTTGCATACGTATATATACACACACGTATATATATCACATATAGCTGGATGTTTTTCTTTTATTCTTTTATTTGTTTCAGTCATTTGACTGCGGCCATGCTGGAGCACCGTCTTTAATCGAACGAATCGACCCCAGGACTTATTCTTTGTATATAGTCGGAAAGACATACATACACATACATATATACACACACACATACACACATATGGGTGTATATATATATATATATTTATATATACACATATGTGTGTGTGTATGTATGTGTATGTCTTTTCGCCTATGTGTACACCACAGTGTCTTCAGGTGTCGTACTTTGCCAGAAGATCTTGTGTACCGACGGGCGAAACTCAGAGTTGTAAGACATAGAATTGACCAACATAATAACATTACTAATCATTCCTATAGTAACGATCACTTTTTTTCCACCTTAGAGAGAGAGAGAGAGAGAGAGAGAGAGAGATTTATGAGCCTAAACGGCTAAAGGGATCAAGTCTGACAGTGCATACCCCCAGGTCCACTAATAAATTAATCTAAATACAAGTATAGCTTAATTTCCTTTATAATAGGTAAAACTGAAACGATACTGGAGACACTGGCGCAGTAGTAGTAGTAGTAGTAGTAGTAGTACATTTCGTTCTGTTTGTCCTTGTCGTAGTAGTAACAGTAGTAGCAGTAGTAGTAGTAATAGTAGTAGTAGCAGTAACAGTAGTAGTAGTAGTAGTAGCAGTAATAGTAGTAGTAGTAGTAGTAGTAGTAGTAGTTGTAGTTTTTGTTGTTGCTGTTTTTGTTGCTGTTGTTGTTGTTGTTGGTGGTGGTGGTGGTGGTGGTGTCGTATAGTATAAATAACGTGCAGTGTCTATAATGCCATTTGTATATATATATATTGAAATAGAATTATTGGCACTGAATTTAGATGAATTTAGCAGCAACTCCTTCGCAGAAGCAACAGCACAACAGCAGCAGTACAGCAGTACCACAGCAGTACCACAGCAGCAGCAACAGTAGTAGTAGTAGTAGTAGTAGTAATAGTAGTAGTAGTAGTAGTAGTAGTTGTAGTAGTAGTAGTAGTAGTAGTAGTAGTAGTTGTAGCAGCAGCAGCAGCAGTAGTAGTAGTAGTAGTAGTAGTAGTAGTAGTAGCAGCACCACCTCCAGAAGCACCAACTGTAGTGGTAGTGGTAATAGTAGTAGTGATTGTCGTAGTAGTAGTTGTAGTAGCACCACCACCACCAGAAGCACCAGCAGTAGTGGTGATGGTAGTAGTAGTAGTAGTAGTAGTAGTAGTAGTAGTAGTAGTTGAAGCAGCAGTAGTGGTGGTGGTGGTGGTGGTGGTAGTTGTAGTGCAGCAGCACTAGCAGTAGTGGTAGTAGTAACATCGGAACCAGCAGTATTATTATTATTATCATTATTATTATTATTGTTATTATTTTTATTATTATTATTATCATTATTATTATTATTATAATTATTATTATATTATTATTATTATTATTATTATTATTATTATTAGTAGTAGTAGTAGTAGTAGTAGTAGTAGTAGTAGTAGTAGTAGTAGTAGTAGTAGTAGTACCAGCGGCAGTAGTAGTTTCGTCAGTAATTCTACCCCGCCCAATGTCATTGTTAATTTCTCGTTTGTTCTTTGAAGAACGCTCTATTATCGATCGACAGCCGAATCTATTATCCAATGTATCGCTACTAAATGGATAAATGAACAATTTTACCAAGGAACACGATACGCCACAGTATATATTGCTGTTATTACAATTTCGGTGTCTATTCACAGGAATTCAAAACTCTATCGTAATTACATGAAAGTACCATTCCAGTTTCGGACCAACGTGACTTTTGCGTTGTGCACTTGGATGACGAACAACTGAACGTTGACTCCTCAAATAATTGTTTCCATGGAGATCATGATAGCCTTTCAATAAATTTCTGCTAAACCGTATTGGTAGGAAATAAATATATATATATATACACACACACACACATAAATACATATATACATACACACATACATACATACATACATACATACATACATACATACATACATACATACATACGTATATGTTCTTTCATGCTTTTGTTTCAGTCATCTGACTGCGGCCATACTGGAGCAGCGTCTCTAGTCGAAGAAATCCATTCCAAGACTTATTCTTTGTAAGCCTAGAACTTATTCTATCGAAGTCTTTTACGGAGACGTAAAGGCACCAACATCGGTTGTCAAGCGATGGTGGGGGAATAACACAGACACACAAACTGTACATATAGTTCGATAGATCGCTAGCAACCAAACATTTTCTATTTTCTCTCCCTGTTTATTTCTGTGTTCCTTTCTGTTGAAGAGCGTAGGCTCGAAACCTAAAAGACTTTCTCACTTGCCGAACGTTAAACTAATACATCTGTTTGTTTCTTACACACCCGTCTTTTGTTTTTTTTTTGTAAATTCTCACTATATATATATATATATATATATATATATCACGTGATCACGTGACCGACCAGGCTATCAGATGTTGTTACACATCGCTGGTCACAATGTGCTTCGTATTGTTTTAGCCTTCAAATGACGCCACCCCGCTGGCTAAGCGAGCAGGCCAACAGAAGAAAGAGTGAAAGAAAGTTGTGGCGGAAGAGTACAGCAGGGATCGCCACCACCCCCTGCCGGAGCTTCATGGAGCTTTAGGTGTTTTCGCTCAATAAACACACACAACGTCCGGTCTGGGAATCGAAACCGCGATCCTCCGACCGCGAGTCCGCTGCCCTAACCACTGGGCCATTGCGCCTGCACTCTATAAGGAACTGTTTTCGAACATGGATACAAATCCCCCATCCTTGCAATGTAGATGACGAAAACAGCCAGATTTTAAACTTGCATATTTCTACCACTCTTCCGTTTACAGATTGTCTTTTTAAGGGGCATGTTAGAAGGTTGATTGCTTTTCCTTAAAACCCTGGAATATCCATACAGTCAGTTTGGTGTTTTCTCACAAAAAGAAGCGTACCAATTGTTGCTGAGATAAATTTAAATATGCAATATATATATATATATATAGGGAGAGTTTACGAAAAAAACAAAAGACGAAGACAGGTGGTGTACAAAACAAACATATGTATTAGTATAACGCTCAGGAAGAGAAAAAGTATTTTACGTTTCGAGCCTACGCTCTTCTACAGAAATGGACACAGATAAAACAAAGAGGGAAACAAGGAGAGAAAAAAGTGTGTAGTGGCTAACGATTTATCATATATATATATATATATATATATATACATATATATATATATATTATATATATATATAGGAAAAAAGCAACAAGAATGGATTAAAATATCGGTATTTACCGATATTTTAATACATTTGTAATCACCCCACTTGTCGTATGGTTAACACAATATAGATTTCCGGTGCATCCTAGTTAAGGACCATATTCATGTGAATTCATTAGAACTCACTTGAATCTCAATTACTTAAACCGAGTATATATATATATATATATATATATATATATATAATATATATATATATATATATATATATATATATAATATATAATATATATATATATATATATATGTATGTATGTATATGTATATATGTATGCATGGATATATGTATATGTATGTATGCAACAACAACCTCCTCCTCCTCATCATCATCATCAACATCAACATCATCATCAGATAACGTCCGTTTTCCATGCTGCCATCGGTTGGGCTCCCCGCTTGATGCAGAAATCGAAACCATGACCTTGCGATTCTGAATGCAGCATAGGCTACACACCTTCACTCTGATTCCAAAAGGGTATACTAGTTATAGGAGATTGTTCACAGTGAGATGGGTGACGACGCGAAGTAGCACTCATGACGAATGTATCAGAGCCTCAAAAACTGATGAGAAGAAAAGAGGTAGAAACCGCAGCATCGGGATTGTGATGCAGAATGGATTGCATCAACAGCTACTAAGGCGTTTATGTCTACCACAAATATTAGGCATTTTCACTCTAAAGTTGGCTTTTGTTTAAGAACAGAATATTTTATTATCATTAAGTTTTCAGAAATTCAAAAACATTCCACCAGGTCTGCGAATCAAAACTACAAACTTGTCATCGTGAATTCTACACCCCAACCAGTAGGTCATGCGCCTTCATCACGAACGACCAGCTCCACCAAAAAAGGAATATATTGGGACCCAGTGAGAGATTCACACCAAGAGAGCAAACTCTGAACAGATTTAATGTTTTAACATATTCTTTTGCATTGATAGAATCGGAGGACTTAGATTGTATTCTTCATTTTCTGATATCCTCTCTACCTCCAAATCCAAAATGGAAATATTATTTACTACAGAAATCGAAAAGAAAAGAAAAAATATATATATTAATACTCTATCCTTACTTAGCGAAATGGAACACGAAGGTTACAAAATGAAAAATGTAAAACAAAAACAGAAGTTAAAACAGGAAAAGTTGTAATATTATTAAAACAGACGACATGTTTGGAAGCAAAAGAAAAAAAACTGTGAGCAAATCATATTCGGAAAAAGATGGCGGATAAAACGTTTCAAGAAAACGCGAACTGTTTCTTCCCAAAGAAGCAAAAAATATTTTAATCAAATACCAAACGATTTTACAGGATATTAACAAAAAGAAATCTAACACTAGGGGACACGCCAAAAGAAGTTTAAGCATGCTGCGAGTGGATTTGGAAAAAAAAATAACAGTTTAGAAAAATATGAATCAAAAGAATGGATTTGAAGTTATGACTAAAGAATATGGCCGCTTTGCAGAAGAAATACTGTACAGTGTAACCGCCAGAAACTTGGCACCAGATTAAGTACTCCAAAAAGTGGTGGTGGTGGTGGTGGGGGTGGGGGGGTCTTAAATTTGATAAATCCCTCAATTTCTCTTTGAAACCCCTAAGCAGCAACCCGTGAGTATATTGTGTTAGCTTTCATTAAACTGATCAGTAGATACAAAATATATGAATGACTCTTTTACTTGTTTCAGTCATTTGGCTGCGGCCATGCTGGATAACCGCCATTAGTCGAGCAAATCGACCCCATGACTTATTCTTTGTAAGCCTAGTACTTATTCTATCGGTCTCTTTTGCCGAAGCGCTAGGTTACGGGGACGTAAACACACCAGCATCGGTTGTCGAGCGATGTTGCGGGGACCAAACACACAAACACTCACATGCATATATATACATATATACGACTGGCTTCTTTCAGTTTCCGTTTATCAAATCCGCTCACAAGGCTTTGGTCGACCTGAAACCATAGGAGAAGACTGAACTCGGAAGTATGTGGTTGGTAAGCAAGCTACTTACCACACAATCACTCCTGCGACTATTGATGGAGTAAACATTATTCTTTTCTACTGTAGGCACAGGGTCTGAAATTCGCGTAGAGGGAGCAGTCGGTCAGATCGCACCCAGTACGCAACCGGTACTTAATTTTTGACCCTGAAAGGTTAAAAGCAGAGTCGACCTCGGCGGAATTTAAACTCAGAACATAAAGACAGACGAAAAACCGCTAAGCAGTTCGCCGGCGTGCTAACGATTCTACCAGCTCGCCGCTAATGGAGAAGAACATATTAAAATAATTACTATGATATTTATCGATGACCGAAATATTTAGCATTACCTGGGCCTTTAATACCTTACTTTTCATATTTTTATAGCTTCAGTAATTTGACTGCGGTCATAATGTATCCCAGCCCTGCAGGGTTTTAATTAAGTAAATCCCCTCCAGTACGTACTTATTTAAATCTTGGTTCTTACCCTCTTTTTCCTATTTTTGCTGAACCGTTCAGTAACGAGAACGTAAACAAAGCATGCATTATTGGCGGAACGGGGTCTCCGGTGCTCTACAGGATTAACATCTGGGCTGTTGGTGCAGCTCATTTACAGCGGAGTTGATTGTCGCAACAAGAAATGAAGGGTTTTGCTCTGGAACACAAAACTCCATCCAGTTTGAGAATTGAAACCATGATCTTACGAACGTATGAGCACCGCCGTAACCACTAGGCCACGCACCTGCATAAAATTCGATATAGCAGAATTCAAAATGACAACCAAAAGTAGTTTTTAAACATGGTGAAAACCATGTAAGACTGGATTTTAGATAAATATGCTGAGTAGCTTCGCAAAAAGAATTACATACGTAAACGAAATATTAATATTAAGAACAGGTTAAGATGGCGAACTGGGAATGTATAAAATGTTAAGCGGTATTTCGTCCGTCCTTACGATCTGTATTCAAATACCGCCGAGGTCGACTTTGCTTTTCATCTTTCGGGGTCGATAAAAAAAGTACCCGTTGATCACTGAGGTCGATTTAGTCAACTCGGCCTCTTCCAAACTTGTATGATGTGTTACATGCCAGTCGTATGCCGTGTATGCAAGGCTTCTGACGTCTTTTGCTACTCAATTAATTTTCACTCTGTTTTTAAAACAAAAACCAGCATTCCATTGGATTTTATTTATTTTTTTTTTTTCGGAATTGACATCGTTTGGATTTTAACGCCTTCTTCGGAAATTGGATTAACATCTTCACAGAGTTTTGTCGTGTAACCTCGTTTTTAAGGAGCAAGTTATTTCTTTATCTAATTGTCTTTGCTGGATTTTTATTTTGTTTTATTTTAGCTGTTATGTTAGTATTTATTGGAACATTTTAAATTTCTTTTGGTTCGACTTTTGGTCGAGTCAAAAGAGCCACACCTCTCTCCTAAAAGAAGAGAAATCAAAGAATTTCTGCGATCATGAAGTAAATAATTATAAACGAGTTTCCATTGCAAAGAGACGTGCATATTTTGCGAACAGAAAAACTTGCGTTTCACCATGCAATATAATGGATTATTACATGTTTTTAACACTCAGCTGCTAAACAACACTGAACATTTAATATCTATGTTAGAAAGAAGCAAACAAAACCCTCGAGAATTTCCGTTCCTAAGGCCTCTATTTCCTCAGATGACGAATTTATTCGGGAGCAGGCGAAAAGTCATATGTATCACATGAAGAGATTTGTAGTTTTGTCTTACATCGAGACAACAGATAAAGAGTGCTGTGCAAGACGCCTGGACAAACAGTTTCTTCATAGAGAGAAAAACAACCTTTATACATGAGTGACTTAACCTTTATACCAGAGTGACTTGACCTTTATACCTGAGCGACTTAGTCTTTATATCTGAGTGACTTGATATTTATATCTGAATGAAAGCTTCGAAAACAAACGGATATTACGGCGCAAAGCGAACGTTCATAAACATGTGTCTCATAAACATGTGGCAACTAGGGTGAGACTGAAAGGCATGGTATGAGGGTGTGCTGAAAAGTTCCTGGTTTTAAGGGTGTCACCAAGAGCCTAGTTGGAGGTGCAACTTCCCCAGGTCGTTTACATGGCTTAGAAAAAGTGAAGGGCCGTTGCAATAAGTGTGTGAATCTGAGAGGGGAATACATTGAATAAAGTTATAATTAATTGATCCTCCTCTATTTTCTTTTACCCAAAGCCAGGAAATTTTCATCACCTCCTCGAAAGTGACTTTAACATATGATATAACGCGGCTTCTATCAGTGCAATGTTTGTAGGTAATAAGAGCGCAAATATCGAGAAGCGAAATGTCAGTGGGAGCAGTTAACATTGACTTGAAAGTCGTTATGATCCCTTCGGTACACAAAGGCCATCCCAGAGCATTCGACATTCGATGAAATAATGTGCCAAACTAATATCGATATTAGATATAATCAACTGTCTGCTTCTCTACAATTTCTACCCTCTTCGCCTGTGTTAAATATTATTTATTGTGTTTGTTAGGGAGGCGAACCCTTATCAAATCGAATAATATACTTCGAATTCTTTTAATTTTCTTCTGTTTATCTTATTTATTTATGTTTATACATCCACATTTGTTTTGAATTCGAATCCCGCCAGGGGTTTTACGTTACATTTCGTTACCTCCAGGTCAATAAAGTAACTAGTGAATCGATTAAATCGTCTGTTATCTCCCACCAAAATGCGTGGCCTTGTGCCAGGGTCGATAAAAATAATTCACATCGCCATCCTGCCGACATATACAGCAGTCGCTATGAGAGATTGTTCCTTCTTTGAAAATGTGTGTCCTCGTTCTTGCATTAACAACCAATAGTAATAGGGTTGTTGTTGTAGTTGTTGTTGCTTTTGTACACATTGCGTTATTAATTGTTAATTCAATTTCTGATTCCTTTTGTTATTGCTTCATTTATTTAGCTTGTGTTTTGAAGGTTTTGTTGGTTTGATTTTTTCCTTTTTTTTCTTTTTCTTTTTTTTTTTGGCTTTTGGTTCGATTTGATTGTTCCAGTTCCCTCCCTTTCCGACGAACATACAGAAAAAAAATAGTCAAGTTGATGCAGTAACAACCAATTAACTGAAATTTCGATTATCGAAATTAAAATATATGAGAATCTATTCGACCGATTAGTGTAAAACGAATACAAAAATAAGAAGAAAAAAAACATGAAAAATAGAAACATAAAAAAAACATAGTAAAATAAATAAATAAAGGGAAATTACTATCAGTGGGAGGACATTTCGAAAAATATATAAAAATACAGAAGAAAAAACAAATAGCAAACGAATATAAAATAAACACTACAATGATACACATACATCCAACGAATCATCACATTATTCACATATACATACGTGTTTACTTACACACATGTATCCAATTGTACACACACTCAAACATATTGCGAGAATGTTTGAAGCAAGTATTGGTTAGACACTCAAAGAATTAAACGAACCTACATCATCGTATTGCAACACCGATCATTTGGCATAGAAACTCAGGTAGGAATTTGTCTATACGCTATGTATAGTATAAATTTAAAAAATAATATATTACACACACAAATATATAAATATAAATATACATATATATATATACACACACACATATATATATATATATATATATATATAGAGAGAGAGAGAGACAGAGAGAGAAAGACAGAGAGAAAGAAAGAGAGAGAGAGGGAGATACAGATATAGATGCTTCTATGCATATATACATGTGTGTGTGTATATATATAGTTATATATATATATATATATATGTATGTTTATATATATATATATAGGTATGTATATACATATATATATGTATGGATTTGTACATATGTATGTATATATATATATCTATGTATGTATGGACATATACATATATATATATATATATATATATATATATATATACCCATAGAGACACACACATACTAACACTCACATGTGTACAAAATAAGGTGGAAAAATAGTAACAGAAAGTATTATTTTAATGTATTTTATTGAATCTGAAACGACTTCAGAAAGTGTTACTCAGAGCTTCAGTGATTATCAGATTGTCGTTTCCGCCAGATTTTCATGTATCACAGTAGATGTGTTGCTTCACATTTAGGTATCGTCCATCATGAACATCGTGTCCTGTGTTAAGTACACCAGCGTAAGTACAATAACCGTATTTTCAAATTTTGGTGCACGGTCAACAAGTTCGGGGGTGGATTTAGTTGATTACATTGATCCCAAGCAGTACTCCAACTGGTACTTGCGTTATCGATCCGGGAAGGCGTAGCTGATCTCGGCGGAATTTGAACACAAAATGAGAAGTCGAACGAAATGCCCATAAAAACATTTTTGTCCGAAGTGCTAATGATTCTGCCAGCTCGCCTCCTTAAACATAATAATAATATTCCTATCTTCTATAGAAACGAGACCTACAAGTTCATGTAAGTGTGGTAAATCGATTACGTGGACGCCAATGCTGAACGGCTACTTGCTGCGTAATCCCATAAATAATGCGGTTTTTTTACTTGCATGAACTAAAATTTGCAGGGGAGCGGGATAAACTACCTGCACCAACTTGTTATAAAAGCAGGCAGTTGTGCAAGTTTTGAAGAGTGCAGTTCGATTTTAACAGTTATTTTTTCAAAGTTATAATGGAAGTGATAAAGGTGCATATTTATTAATTCTTCTCTACTCTAGGCACAAGGCCCGAAATTTTAGGCGAGGATTCCAGTCGATTAGATCGACCCCAGTACTTAACTGGTACTTAATTAATCGACCGCGAAAGGATGAAAGGCAAAGTCAACTTCGGCGGAATTTGAACGCAGAGCGTAAAGACAGACGAAGTACCGCTAAGCATTTCGCCCGGTTTGCTAACGTCTCTGCCAGCTTGCAGCCTTTATTTATTTCATTAATTACCACATGGCTATTTGCCTACACAAGCTCCTTCCCTATTTGTATATTCCCTGTTCAAATGACGCTGTGACGTATTTTTTCACACCATTTTTTAAAGATTTAGTCCAAATTGCTGCCTCTATATATGGTATTGTTTCAAAAGCAGCATCATTGGTATTCTTATTGTCCAAGTACTGTATTACCAGAATTGGAAGATCATCGCATGAAATGCCTTTGTATATGTGTTCCGGTTCATTACGGATCTAGTTCAAATTCCACCGTGCTGCTCAAGTTTGCTTTTTCCTTCTTCTGTTTTAATATCATTACAAACACGTTATTTAACACTATAACTGTCACCCGTCCTCGATCTTTCCATTCATTTACCCCCGTTTTCTAACCAATTGCAAGTATATATTTGCATTTCTATTTCTCTTGCTTCACTTCTCATGCTATAGGAAATCCTACAATTTTAAATATATAATTTTCATCTCTGTTATGGTTCCATCTTGACACCAAGCCTCTATTTCATTACCAATGTCTGTAACATCTGACAATACCGTAATCATCTGCAACCATTCTTTTATTGAGAGTAATGTTTCTTGATGTTTTCTACGTACAATTCAGCATCCCTTCCATTAACTGTATATTTTTGCAATAGTGACATATTTCGTTTCTATTCTTTTACGTGACACCTTTCAACATTTACACATTCCATTATTAAATCTTTCGTCTGTTTTGCCCCACAACCAACATTCGCTATCTTACGAGCTTCACTAATATTTTTACTTTCTTATGCCTTTATTTGTATAATATTTCTTCTTTTCCATTATCCGCATTTTTAGTCTTCCATTCTCAACCAATCACAAAACTTTTCTTTATTTTCGCAACACAAACTGATCATGTAACACGTTTGTTTGCAGTCTTACGTGTTTCCTATTCTTTTTTTATCTATTCTAATCCCTTTCTGATAATATGTGTTCGTCACTGATCTTATTCACTGCGCACAAAAGCTTTTTTCTAATTTATTACCACGATTCTCTTTTCTCCTATTATTCACCATTCTAATCTATACGCTACATTAAAATTCCACCGGCATCTATATTTTCTTTTCTACTCTAGGCACAAGGCCCGAAATTTTGGGGGACGGGGCCAGATGATGAGATTGACCCTGGGACGTAGTTTATCGACCCCGAAAGAATGAAAGACAAAGTCGACCTCGGCGGAATTTGAACTCAGAAAAAGAAAGCAAATGAAATGAACGTAGCGGCAGACGAAATACCTATTTCTTTACTACCCACAGGGGTTTAAACACAGGGAGGACAAACAAGGACAGACAAACGGATTAAATCGATTATATCGACCCCAGTGCGTAATTGATACTTAATTTATCGACCCTGAAATGATGAAAGGCAAAGTCGACCTCGGCGGAATTTGAACTCAGAAGTAACGGCAGACGAATACGGCTATGCATTTTGCCCGGCGTGCTAACGTTTCTGCCAGCTCGCCGCCTTCTAACTACATCTATATTTTCTAGACATATGTGCAGGCATGTTTGCGTGATAAATTAGCTTGCTTTGAAACCGCATGGTCTTAGGTTCGATCCCGCTTCGCGGCATTTTGGGCACACGTCAACGTCTCCTACTATAGCTACGCGCTTAATCCATCGTGAGTGAAATTGTTAGGCATAAATTTTGTAAGGCAGTCGTGTATATATATATATATATATATATACGTGGTTCCCACTATTGAAAAGACTGCCTCCACGCGCTGCTACTACACTTTCGTCCTTGCCAGCAAAAGGCTTCTTCGTTCGTCCCCTTGTGTGGTTAATTTCCTGTATAGTATTCTTGTTATTTTCTCGTTTTGTAACTAATTGTACTTTTTGTACATGTATTTTTATTTTTGCAGTTTTATTGTTTGTCTATGCCAGAAAAAAGGCTTTTTCGTTCGTCCTCTTGTGTTTGTTTTTGTACATGTATTTTAATTTTGCAGTCTTATTGTTATGTCTTGTTTGTGTTCGTACTCATTGTGCCCCGCTGCTTGAAATTTTATTTTAATTCTCTCGCAGGAAGGCCTATTGGATTAGTGTTCTGTTATGCCTTCGAAACATGCCTGACTCCTCTAGCGACAGCTGATGACGGGGGTTTTGTCCTTGTGTAACCTGTCCTGTATTTGTTTTTCGTTTTCCGTTTTCTTGTTTTTTGTTTTTTGGCTTTTTCCGTTTCTACGTCTTATTGTGATGTCCTGTACTTCCGTATAATTATTTATATATGCATGTATATATACATGTAGATGTAGGTACGTACATATATGTTTGTATGTATGCATATATTTTTATTTATCTCCTATATATATATATATATACATATATATATATATATATATATATATATATATATTATATATATATATATATATATATACACACACATATATATATATATATACATACATGTGTTTCTGTGTGTGAGTGTGTGCACGTGTGAATGTGTGTTTAAATGTGTGTGTGTGCCTTTATGCTTGTGTTTGTCTCTTATCACCGATTGGCAACCGGCGTTAGCTTATTTACATTCATGTAACTTAACACTTTTGGAAATTGAGTCCGACGGAATATGGTGCAAGCATACAAAATATGCGCTAGGGTTGATTTGCTCGACTAAACCCATCAAGACCGTGGCCCGCCATCGACACAGTGTAATGATTATATCAAGAAAAATGAGTAAACTAGCAAAGACACTGCCTGTTATTATTTACATTGTGAATATAAGTCATTCCTCAAAACTACCAACAGCCAGAAGGGCTAAACTGCGCTCTCATACAAATTTTAGTTTCTCTAGTCCAAAAAGGGAGAAACCATGTTTTCAAAGCGAATTTTGTATCATGAGGTCACTGAAAAGAAATCTCTCTTTATGAATTCAAAAAGGTATGCAGGTCGTATGCATTTTTATGGATTATTCTTCTCTCGACCAAGTAAATGTTGTACTGCCTACTCCCGCTCATATATGTTATATGTCGAACCAGCAGTTTCCAGAAATAATACACTTCTAAATCTCTTAGAGAAATTTATGCGGTAACAGCACGTTAAAGTGATACTATTTTGTCAACTTAATGTGTCAGTCCGGTGTAAGTGAAGAATGCTACTGTTATTTACCCCTACTAAACACCGTTTCTCGTTGGATTTCACACATTAACTGTGTCCACTTTGAAAACATAAGGACACTGGAAATGTGTCAAGTCCAACAGGAAACGTATTTCCAAGGGCTAAATAACGGTAGCTTTCTTCCCTTTCATATGACAGTCACATTTAAGTTCACGACATACTATCACTTTACAGCAGTTTCTAGTTGAGCTTGTACGGCATTTCTTCTTCTTTTAAATCGCCATATATGATGATGATGATGATGATGACAATGATAGTGATGAGGATGATGATGATGATGATGACGACGACGACGACAACCACGATGATGATGATGACAACGACCACGATGATGATGATGATGATGATGTTTAGAAAGAGGTAACAAATGACGTCAGACAGACGATGGCTGAGTGACAGTAAGAAGCTTGATAAGATAAGATATGTCGGTTAACTCAAAGTGAGAAAAAGACCGACTAAACAAACAGTTGTAAAACGAAGCTGGGTGAACATTGTGACTAAATCGACAAAAATAACCGGAGCAACAACAAATGTCTGTTTATATAGACATCGTTTCAGAAATAGAGATTCATATCTCGCTGTTTTCTTATGATCTGACCTTGTCGAAACGATTTTGTCTAACGTATATGTAAACATTTACGCTAATAGGTAAGTTAATATATGTTTCAAACTTAGATACAGGCATATACATTATACAGCGTTTATATATAAATGTATATGTATGTATTAAACAAATATGTAAATCAAATATACTTCACAGGTATACATACATACATATATATATAATATATATATATATATATATATATAATATATATATATATATATATATATATTATATATATATATAGATAGATAGATAGATAGATAGATAGATAGATAGATAGATAGATAGATAGATAGATAGATAGATAGATAGATAGATAGATAGATAAGAGCTAATATCGAACAGTGTGAATGTGTGCTCAACACCGCTTTGGTAAATATATATTCATTTAAGGGTGACCAAGGCAATCAATGGTTTCATGTATAAAAGAATCTCTTTAAAATCTTCAATCCTGCCACATGGGATCGCTGGTACTGATTTCCATTTGTCATTCAAATGGAGACGCATTTTAACTGTTTCACGTGTTAGGCTTGAAAACTGTAAAGTGATATTTTTTACATGAAACCAACGACAGTTTGTTAAATCAAAAAATAACGTGTATATATATGCGTGTGTGTTATTGAGTGTGTCTGTGTACGAACACTAATAAGTATATATACATATTAACATGTTTATGTATGCATATATGTATGTGTGTAATGGTGTGTGTAGATAGATAGATTGATCGATAGATAGATAGATAGATAGATAGATAGATAGATAGATAGATAGATAGATAAGTAGATAGATAGATAGATAGATAGATAGATAGATAGATAGATAGATAGATAGATAGATAGATAGATAGATAGATAGATAGATGGATAGATAGATAGATGCATACGTGCATACATGCACCATATTCCTATCGTTGAATTAATCTTCTGCTTTAGACATCTAAACCGATTAGAGACCCCGATGAAGGCAGATCTTGCCAATCCGCTCCATGATCTATCACTCGAGGTTTGTGGTAGAGATAATTGTGTACAGACCTTCCGGGGGTCATACAAGTTAGTACATCTCCGGCTAAACTACAGTCAACAATCACCAATCAGTTGTTAAGCGACTTACCAAA